>NC_043967.1:41701269-41991280 GCF_902148855.1 Sphaeramia orbicularis | reverse complement strand
TGTTATTATTTTACTGGTGCGGCCCACTGCAGATCAAATTTAGCTGAATGTGGCCCCTGAGCTAAAATGAGTTTGACACCTCTGATTTAACTGTTAATGAAGATACAGTACACAATGGTCTGGTGTTCCCCATTAGAATTCTATTTATTTTTTAATCTGTTTATTGAGTTTTTTCTTTTTTAACCCTCCGGTATCCCGTCCAGTAAGGCCCTTACTAAGCACCAAGTGTGCCGTTTTGGCACACTTGTGGAATAATGTCAAAAAAAAAATTTCATACAGTTTGTTTTTAATTCTTTTACACTTTTTTCTATTTCATCATCTTGAGCCGTAAATAAAAATACCAAATACTAAAAATTGTCACATTTTTTAACCCTTTGAATCCTGTCTTTGTAATGTAAACAAACCTTTTTTTTTTGGGGGGGGGGGGGGGCACAAAACCCACAAAAATAATTTTTTTCAATATACTACACAAAATGTGGATCACATATTATTTGATTTTTTCATCCTGGCATATGTCAATGACTAACACCAACATTGGTTAATTTGCATTATTATTTTGGCACTAGGTTCAAATTATCAAAAATACTAGCATCTGTCACCAAGTGTGCGTAAAATGCACACCTATAAATCAAACTATTAAACATTATATATTGATTTATTCTTCTGCTCTAATTTGATTTTATTTTGTAAATCAAGGTCAGCCCTAATCATACAGATCAAATGGAAGAAATAGTGCGTTTTAGGCACACTTGGGAGACAGATGCTAGTCTTGTCATTTTCTTTTGTTTACAATGTGCAAATTTTAGTTGGTGGCCAGAATTTTAAAGATCATGCAAAAATGAACAACTTTTGAATCTAACCTTATTTAAGTTATTAAAATTACCTGAAGTTTTTTAAAATGAAGTGCAAAGTGTGCCTAAAAGGCGCACCCGGACACCAAAGGGTTAAACACTCACATAAACAAAAATATATTATAATTAATAATAATAATAATAATAATAATAATAATAATACTAATAATATAATAATAATAGCTTTAATTGTATGGCACCTTTAAAAACAAAGTTACAAAGTGCTTTGACAGAGGGCACAACAGCAGGATACAAGAAGCAAGTAAAACACTTAACAGAAGCAACACAATAAGAAAGATGTGCACAACAAATGCAAAAAATATGGCACTTCGAATAAATTAAGTGAATCGGAGTAAAGAGGGCAGGGATAATGTAACATGATGCTGTTAAATCAATGCAAAAATGAATAAATGAGATAAAAGAACATCATGTATGAGAATATAAAAGTAATCAACAGGATAAAATCACAATTAAAAAAGTTAAAATTAAAAAAATTAAAAAGGGACAGACATCACATAAAAGCCAGTCTATAAAATGTGTTTTAAGAAGTGATTTAAAAGATGTCACTGATTCTGCAAGCCTTATCTCCTCGGGTAGGCCATTCCAAAGTCGAGGAGCCCTGATGTTAAAATAAAACAAAACAACAAACCAACAATATTAAAACAAAACACAGGCTGGGAGTGGTCAGAAATAAATAAATTGAATTTTATATATATGCGTATGTGACCGGTGGTATCAGCTCTGCGTTGTGTTTCTAACTTCTTATTTTTGTCTTAACTGGACAATGAGACCAGTGGGAAAACATCTCTGTGAAACTGATTCCATGACAGCATCTCCTTACAGGCCCCCCCTTCATCTTCTCTGGACTTAACTAATATTTCATCCAGGACAAACGTCTCTGCTTACACCCACAATAAACACATATGAGTTTAATACATCAATTATTGGACGTGTTCGTGACTGAAATTCTGGGTTTGGGAACATCGCTGTACATTCAGGTGACTTTGTGTGTGAAAGTCTGTCTAGGGAAGGTGGTTGTGTTTCAGAAAATCGGGCCAAAGTGGAATTTATTTATTTTTCGTGTACCAGATTGTCTGAACAGCTGTTGCGCCATATTTCTTAGAAGACTTTAGATGCTGGTGGTTTTGTGGAGCTCAGACTAAACCTGTTTAAATTGGAATGGAGGATGGATGAATCCACCCGATGAGTTTTATTTATGGAAAATATCTGAATATCATGTTGTCAAACATCCTTAGCATAAATGCAAATGTCTACAATGACTGTGAATCAAATTATCCACAAGGAAAATTAACATACCTTAACCCTCCGGTATCCAGTCCAGCAAGGCCCTTACTAAGCACCAAGTGTGCCTTTTTGGCACACTTGTGGAATAATGTCAAAAAATTTTTCATACAGTTTGTTTTTAATTCTTTTACACTTTTTCTATTTCATCAACTTGAGCCGTAAATAAAAATACCAAATACTCAATAATTGTCACATTTTTTAACCCTTTAAATGCCGTGTTTGTAATGTAAACAAACCATTTATGTGGATGCAAAAATCACACACAAATGTTTTTTTTCAATACACTACATAAAAAGTGGATCGTATATTATTTGATTTTTGCATCCTGGGCATATGTCAGTGATTAACTCCAACATTGGTTAATTTTCTATTATTTTTGGCGCTATGTCAAATGTTCAAAAATACTAGCATCTGTCACCAAATGTGTCAAAAAGCCACACCTAGAAATCAAACTATTAAATATTATATATTGATTAATTTTTCTGCTCTAATTTGATTTTATTTTTGTAAATCAAGGTCAGCCCTAATCATACATATCAAATGGAAGAAATAGTGCGTTTTAGGCACACTGAGAGACAGATGCTAGTTTTGTAATTTTCTTTTGTTACAATGTGCAAATTTTAGTTGGTGGCCAGAATTTTAAAGATCATGCAAAAATGAACAACTTTTGAATTCTAACCTTATTTAAATTGTGAAAATAATATGACATTTTTTAACACAAAGTGCAAAGTGTGCCTAAAGGTGCACCCGGATACCGGAGAGTTAAATCAGTGGTTTCCAACCTTTTTGGCTCGTGACCCCATTTTAACATCACAGATTTCTGCCGACCCCAAACATTCAAACAGAGACTTTTTTTTTTTTTTTGCTATAATAATTTTTTTTTTGATCATGTAATAGTTTGCTATACTATGTTGCAAATTAACATTAATTTAGGTGACATTTAGTCTGTATAACGTATATTATTATGGACGGAGGCAGAAAAGCCAGGTGTAGATTACTGCACAAAATGAGAATTTTATTTTCCTTGGTCAGGATATTACAGTCAGTCCAGCTTGGATTTACAAGGCTGACAATTAACAAACGAACAAACAACGAACAAACAAGAACTCAAACAATGAATTATAAAAGAGCTGCAAGCATCTGAAACTGACCACAATGAACATTTGACAGATAAACAGAACCACAGTGCTTCAGTTTCAGACTCACAGTTTGTCATGTCTTTTATGGATTGGGATTGTCAACTCACCATATATTTTTTATTAGTACGTTGTTTTTTTTTTTGTTTTTTTTTAATCAATTATTAGAAATTTCAAGTGACCCCATTTAAATTCCAGGTGACTCCAAGGTTGAAAAACACAGCCTTAACCTTGAAGCTAACATCAGTGCACATGGAGTTTATTTCCTTGACCAATTTTTCTCTGTTTAATGGCTCAAAAATCACAAATTTGTCTCCTTTTGTACAAACCCAATTCCAAAAATCTTGGAAAGTTGCATAAAATCCAAATATTTGGAAACTTGTTCACCAATATTTTATTTGCAATGGATATAGAAAACATATACAATGTTTAAACTGAGAAAATGTACCATATTAAGAACAAATTAACAAGTGGTGCCAGGCACAACAAACCCCGCCCCTCACACGTATTGTATCTTATTTTGGCATCGATCCAGCTGATGTCATCATAGAATAGAATAGAATAGAATAGAATAGAATAGAATGCCTTTATTGTTATTGTACAGGTACAACAAAATTGAAAAGTGCAATCGTCCTAGGTGCCATAAAAAGTATAAATAATATATATATAAGAGTATAAAAACTAAATATGAAAGAAAAACCCTGACGGCATAAATATGTAAAAAAAAAAAAAAAAAAAAAAAAAGCCATAAAAAATGTCATTAGAAGTATAAAAGACACATAAAACATCATCATCATGTCTATGCATGTGCTGATGTCAGCATACACTGGTCTACAAGGAAAATGCTTCCAAAATAAAAGTAATGAAATTTTACCACATGAGAGTCACTGATTAAGAAAAATCCAGGCAAAAATGCTGGTTGGCTGAACTTTCCAAGATACAACCTTCGGTCAAAATGTGAAATTCAAGAATTAACGAGAGAATGGGTTTGACTCAAAGGAATATTTGTCTCAGAGCTACAAGAGTTACTTCAAAACACTGTCTGCACATTAGAATACATTCACTTTACAGGTTCTATTTAGTGGAAGATTTATAAACTATTATATAAATGTACATAAACCAATATATATGTTGAGGCCCAAAACGGAATCTGGCCCGATTCAGAATCGGGCCGGCCCAGAATGGAATTCTATTCTAGGCCGGCCTAGAATGGAATCCTGCTGCTATAATGTTATTTTTATACCATGTTTAATGCAAATGATCCATAATTCCATAATTTGTCATAATTTTACATTTTCAGTCTTACATACCTTGAGTAACTATTGTCAATTTCAGTCGATTTCACTGTACCATATATTGGTGGGGAGTACCACTAGGGTTCTATTTGTAAATAAAGTGTATTATAGTTTACAATTAAAATGTTGTTTGTTTCTTTTTTTTCACATATTTGCAAATTCCATGTATTGATTTTTGTAATAATTTAGATCATTAGCATTAAACATGGTATAAAAATAACATTATAGCAGCAGGATTCCATTCTAGGCCGGCCTAGAATAGAATTCCATTCTGGGCCGGCCCGATTCTGAATCGGGCCAGATTCCGTTTTGGGCCTCAACATATATGTGTAATAACACTTAATCATATACCTTGAAAACATCAGCAAACCAGCACTTTTGTCATTTATTTTCCAATTAATCTTATTAAAATATGTAACATTTAGCACATTAATCTCTGAAGCAAATCATTTCTAAAAAAATTATAGACCAGTGATATCAGTTGCCTCTATATATGTGCCAAGTTTAAAGTAAATCGAAACAAAAACTGATGTTTTTATAAACATGATGACATTTCAGATATTATAAGTAAATAGGAGAAGAAAAAAGATTTGAAAAATTCCTAAAAAATTTAGCTTTGACCTACTTTTCCCAAATTGTAATGACATCTATTCTAGGTCACTAGCTTTATTAACCCAATTTGGTATGAATTCAACCAATATTTTTGCTGCTAGAGTGTTAACAAACAAACAGAACCAAAAACAATACAGCAATAAGGCAATGTGAATTTGCAACAACAAGTCTCCGCAGAGTTAGGATTGGAAAACCAAAAGCTGGAGGAACATTTTGCAATTAATTAGGTAAATTGGCAACAGGTCATAGCAAGATCAGGTATAAAAAGAAAATATAAACCCTGTCCTACTACAGACGATTTTCTAAACAGATATTTTCTTCCTCTGTGTAAAAAATAAAAACATTCTGCCCACAGGACCTCATCTTACAAAATATTCCCACAACACAACACAAAAAATGACTAAAAACCAGTCCAAAAACTCAGACAAACCACTGTTTCTACTGGACTTTAACCCTTTATAGGACACTCATGGAAATACTCTGATATTCAAACTTTCTACTTAGTGTGTTCTTGCCATCTACCTCCTCGTCGGTTGCCGTGACAACAGTCGTCCCTTCTCTTGCCTTAAACCATCTGGCAGCACTTGCTAAAAAAGTAAACACCATGAAATAAAATGACTGCTATAGGTCAGAAACGGACAAAAATCACTCATATTCACTATGTATAGCTTCAAAATGTCTATAAATCTCTGAGTCACTGTATAGTTATAAAAACCAACATGTTTTCTTGACCTCACTGAGGCATAGGATGGCCTCATATTTAATGTTTGCTTAAATTACCAAAAATAGTCACTCGCCACCATGAATAACAGTGGACGTAGCAGATGCAGAGGTTTTAATCTGTCATGAAGGTGAGGTAACATTAAGTTTTGGTTCAGGTTATTGAAGCCAAAAAAGATGATAAACAGCCCTACTAAAAATAAGTCAAATATTCTTATAAATTTTATCAAATTTAAGAATATTTGACTTATTTGTAGTTGGACTGTTTTTGCAGTGCACATCTGACTGAATTTTAACAGCAGTCATTAGTCGCTTTTCCATTGGACATCTGCGCACAATTTACCGATATTTACTAAATGTCAAAAAAAAACAAAAAAACAAAAGTGCATAATGTCAGTTTTTCCATTAAATCACAAAGGCGATGATTTGTTTATTTATTATGGCAAGATGACACGAGAAGTCATTCCATAAACATGGCGACGAGTGTAAATATGGTGTTGATTTACAGATATATTCATTATTATTATTATATATTACCCCTCTATCTCGTACTAAACTAAAAAATGATTGGGTTTCCTGGTGTGTCCGCACATGCCATGACATGTTTCTTCTTCTTCTTCTTCTTCACTTGTTGTAACATGTGTCTACAACTGTTTTTTTTTTTTTTTAAATTCACCTGATTCTAGTTGCAATAAAGTTCTTTCCATTCAGTTTTGCATGATATACCATTTGCGCTACACCCGAAAAACCACCTCTTGCCAGCGCAAAAACTTTTAATCGAAAAATGACACTTTTGGCATTTTTCCATGAGGTAAATTTTTATGCGCAAGTTAAATTTGCACAATTTGAAGGTCAGTGGAAAAGCTACTAGTGAATGACAATAGATTAATATAAATGTTGAAATGTATTATGAATTATTTCATAGATTTTTAGACTCAGAAGTTGTGTGTTATTAACCCTTTCATGCATGAATTACACTGGGTTACAAAAAAAATGTTTTTTTGCAAGTTGTCTAGGTTTTTTCAACTGAATTAGGACCATTTTGTACCGCTAAATCCAAAAATGACATCTGTTTTTCTCAAACAGGTCAGGTTTTTTTGCTAATTTGATTTTGAAAAATTTGATCTTCTCACAAAATTGATTACATTTTTGTGACTTTATCAGTTGATTTTTTATACAGTTCTCACCCAAAATAGGTTTAAGAGAAAAAAAAATCATTTGATCACTTGATTCCTGTTAGGTACAATGGTTATTCACTGTAGATGTAGCAGAATACGTCAGGCTTATTTTTGCAAGATCTTCTAGTTGAAGCCATTTCATTCACCTGTAATATTAAAAAAAAAACATTATTCATAAATTGGCAAAAGTAAAATCTTCAGAACTCATTTATTGCAAGAAATATGAAAGAATTTTGTATCATATGATGTGAAAATGCCATAAATGTAAGCAAAAATGTTAAAAAGCCAATATGTAGCATAGTTCAGAAAGTTGACCTGATTGAGCAAAATTAATGTGATTTTTAGATTCAGCACACCAAAATGATCCTAAATCAGCTCAAAAAACTTAAATAATAAATTTGTTGTTGACCAGTGTTATAAGAACCTTAAACAAGATTTTTTTACCTGAGTATTTTTATTCGTCTTTAGGCATGAAAAAAACAATGTGATTGACAATTTTTTATGAACCTATTTTTCAGGGAGTTACAAAAATATCCACTCAGCCAGATATCATGCATTTAATTTTTGAAGCAAAAAAACAACAACATGCATTTACTGGCATATGGTGTGAAACTATGACATAAAAACATTTTTAATGTGTTTTCTCACATTTTAACATACTATAATACTAGTTATTAGTCAGATAGTATGAAAAAAATGTTCTTTAAAAAAAAAAAAAAAAACCCGTTATCTATAATAACAATTAGCATTTGATTTACACTCAATATGTTAGTGCAGATCAGATTTATCAAGAACAGCAAAGTTACAGTAATGGTATGAATGTCAGTGTATGAATGATGCACCTCACTGCAAAAATCTAAATCTTACCAAGTTGTATTTTTTCTCATTTCCTGTTAAAATATTTCATCACACTTAAAATAAGACATAATCACCTAAAGAGTAACTTTTCAGCGAGATATAAGAACTTATTTTTAGACAACAGATCTGGAAAATGTTATTTCAAGAAATCTTACCGAGATCATTTTCACTTGTTCCATTGGCAGATTTTTTTGTTTAATTAAGCAAAAAAAAAATCTTGAATTAAGTAAAAAAAAAAAAAAAAAAATCTGCCAATGGAACAAGTGAAACAGATTTGAATAACTTTCCACTGTAGTGACCACTATGCATGAAAGGGTTAAAATAAGAAAAAAAACTTCTTCTTCCACTCCTGGCATGTAAACCATTGTTACAAGGAAAATTTTTGCTCTATATTGGCTGTAATCTCTTATTGAGATAAAATTGGACATATTTCCTTAACCCATAAAGACCCAAACATCCACTGGCAACCAAAACTAATCATGTAAACTGTTTAATCCCTGTTGATCCACTAATCCTATAAATACATGCAAATAATTGTGTAAAATGCAATTAATCGTCTTTTCATGGTGATCGGATATGACCCAATTGGACGTTCAGAGACTCCGTAGTAAACATCGAAACACTGTCATCTTCTACAACATTGATTCACCAGTAAAACCCATGGAGTTGGATCAATGACAGTGGATTGGAGACACTTGTTTTAATGTTCAGTTAATGATAGATTTTACAAAAAAAAGTCACTTATTCTTCCGCTTTGTCTGTTTAATCCTCAATTTTAATCTGAGCTTTCGTGAACATTTATATGATCAGTGGGAAAAAAACCTGATTTTCACAAAAAAAAAAAAGGACAACAAAATACAGAGGATAACATTACATAAATGGTGATAAATCACTTAATAAAGGTTCAATATGGAGAAAAATTCATTTGGGAATGGCCATTTTATGGGTTAAAATAGGACTAATTTTCTATTCTAATGCGAAACACTTGTCAAGGATATTCTCATTTTTAGGACAAAAATAAGAAACAGGCTTTTTTACTCTTTTTCTGCAGTGTATCTGTGCTGACCTCGATCCACTGTGGTTCATACACTGATTTATACTCCTGGATTTGATGTTTCAGGTGCAGCCTCTTACACAAACCAATAACAGGCATTAGCTGAATTGGATGTGACACCATCATTTTCCATTCTGTTTTCTCTCTGAACACACAGAAACGCACAAATCAGAGTTTTTATCTTCACATTGGAAACCGTTTTTTTGACCTAAAGATGGGCAGAGGTTCAGCGATCTGTGAAAAACTGTGTCAACAAACTGTTAAACCACAGGTGTCAAACATGCGGCCCGGGGGCCAAATCCGGCCCGCCAAAGGGTCCAGTCTGGCCCCTGGGATAAATTTGTGAAATGCGAAAATTACACTGAAGATATTAATCACTTTAGTTCAGGGACCACAAACAGACCACTTAAATCTCCAGTGGGTCAGATCAGTAAAATACTATCATAATAATCTATAAATACTCACAACTCCAAATTCTTCCCTTTGTAAATGTAAACATTTTCATGTCATTTTACTGTATTTACACTAAAACAAACAGAATTTTCACAAAAACACAAACAACCTCAACAAATATGAACATTTTGAAATGTCTGTAGTGTAATTTTAACAATATTCTGCCTGTTATTAAATGTTTTGTGTATTTGTTGATCCACTGTGATTTGTATGTTGTAACTTACATGTGTAAATTATAAACTGAGACATTACATTGTTAAAATTTTCATTGGTTCATGTTATTCATAGTGTTTTAAAAGGATAGTGGTAGATATAAACATTTTCATTCGCATAATTTTATTTTTTTTGCTCTAAAACATATAGGAAAGTTTGGAGTTGGCATTATTTGTTTTGTTATTATGTTATGATTTCAGTAGTCCGGCCCACTTCAGATCAAATTTGGCTTAATGTGGCCCCTGAACTAAAATGAGTTTGACACCCCTGTGTTAAACAAATGGTGAAAATGTTGAATATCTCATCATCTACAGTTCCTAAAAGATTCCACGAGTGTGATGAAATCTGTGTGCATAAAGGACCAGGCCAAGTCTCCATATTGGATGCCCTCAGGTGGCGCTGCATTAAACCCAGGTTTGACTCTGAGATGGAAATCACTGCATGAGTTCAGGAACACTTCCAGAGAACAATGAGTGTGAGTGCAGTTCACCGTCCCAAACACACACACACACACTTATGCTGGTTAAAGCTCCATCAAGCAAAAAAGAAGCATATGTGAACAGGATTCAGAAACACAGATGTCTTCTCTGGGCCACAGCTCGTTCAGAAAGGACTGAGACTAATGCTATGTTCAGACCAAGGTTCTAATAGTTTTGGATTTTTCATGATAGTTTACTTTTATTTAGTTTGACTTTTTTTTTCTCTAATTCAGTTAGTTTAACCCTTTCGTGCATGAATTATGAGAACCTTCATCAAAATTTTTTCCTGAGTGTTTTTATTCCTCTTTAGGAGTGAAAAAAACAATGCAATTGAAAATTTCTTCTGAAAAATAAATAAAAAAATAAAAATTAAAAATAATAATAATAATAATAATAATAATAATAATACATACAAAAAATAATAAAGAAAAAAATTCTTATGAACCTATTTTTCATGAAGTTGCAAAAATGTCCCCTCAGCTGGACACCACACATTTAATTTTTGACGCACAGAAACATGTATTTACTGATAAATTGTGTGAAAACTATGGGGAGGGCTTGTGATTCTGGGGGTTTATGCTCAGGAGAGATCTACATAATGTTACCAATTCATGTCATAAAAGATATGTAGTGTCTTAAAACTTTAATAAAGATATGTGTAAAAAAACAAACAAACAAACAACAAAAAGAACAACAAAATCCATGAATATACAGAGAACAGCTGTAGAATAGCTGTCCACTGTAGTGACTAGTATGCATGAAAGGGTTAAATTTGTTTTTAGAGCAGGTTTGGTAGTTTTTATTAGTTTTCATTTTTTTCTAAATGCTTAGTTTTAGTTTAGTCTTAGTATTAATTTTAGTCTTGTCGTATCTTTTCTCTTCTTTGCCATCATATTCAAATAAATCCCAGACAGGACTCTACTGCTTTCTCCCAACTTTAGTCTCTACAGTGCTGCGAAAAAGTATCTGCCCCCTTCCTGATTTCTGGTTTGTTTTTTTTTTTGCATATCTATCACACACAAAGGTTTCAAATCATCAAACCAATTTTAATATCACTCAGAGACAACCAAGGAAATACAAAATGCAGTTTTTAAATGACATTTTAATTTATTAAGGCATAAAAAATTCAAATCTATCTGACCCTATGTGAAAAAGTAATTGCCCCTTGAACCTAATAACGGGTTGTTGCCACCCTTGGCAGCAATAACTGAAATCAAGTGTTTGCAATAATTGGTGATGAGTCTTTCACATCGCTTTGGAGGAATTTTGTCCCACTCTTCTTTGCAGAATTGTTTCAACTCTGCCATATTGGAGGGTTTTCTAGCATAAACTGCCCGTTTTAGGTCACACCACAGCATCTCAATTGGATTTAAATCCGGACTTTGACTTGGCCACTCCAAAACCTTAATTTTGTTTTTTTTGAGCCATTCAGAGGTGGACTTGCTGGTGTGTTTTGGATCATTGTCCTGCTGCATGATCAAAGAACGCTTGAGTTTGAGGGCAAAAACTGATGGTTCTCCTTCAGGATTTTCTGGTAGACAGCAGAATTCATTGTTCCATCAATCACAGCAAGTTGTCCTGGTCCTAAGGCACCAATCCATCCCACTGCCACCACCATGCTTCACTGTTGGCATAATGTTCTTTTTATCAAATGCTGTGCCATTTTTACGCCAGATGTAACAAGACACACCTTCCAAAAAGTTCAATTTTTGACTCGTCAGTCCACAGAATGTTTCTCCAAAAGTCTTGAGGATCATCAAGATGTTTTTTGGCAAATGTGAGACGAGCCTTTGTATTCTTTGCTGACAGCAGGAGTTTTCGCCTGGGAACTCTCCCATGGATGCCATTTTTGGCCAGTGTCTTTCTTATGGTAAAGTCGTGAACACTGACCTTAACTGAGGCCAGTGAGGCCTGTAGTTCTTTAGATGTTGTTCGAGGTTCTTTTGTGACCTCCTGGATGAGTCGTCGTTGCACTCTTGGAGTAATTTTAGTTGGTCGACCACTCCTGGGAAGGTTTGCCACTGTTCCCAGTTCTCTCCATTTGTGGATAATGGCTCTGAAAGTGGTTCACTGGAGCCCCAAAACCTTGGAAATGGCTTTGTAACCTTTTCCAGACTGATGGATTTCAATCACTTTTTTTCTCATTCCTTCTTGAATTTCTTTGGATCGTGGCATGATGCGTTGGTTCTTGAGATCTTGTAGCCTACTTCACTTTCTCTGACAGATTCTATTTAAGTGATTTCTTGATTCAACAAGTATGGTGGTAATCAGGTTTGGGTGTGGCTTGTGAAATTGAACTCATCTTTCCCAAATTTGTGGTTTGTCACA
Organism: Sphaeramia orbicularis; assembly: GCF_902148855.1. NCBI lineage: Eukaryota > Metazoa > Chordata > Actinopteri > Kurtiformes > Apogonidae > Sphaeramia > Sphaeramia orbicularis. The sequence continues at coordinate 41,978,798 of NC_043967.1, read as the reverse complement.
GTTATTTTGTGATTTAACAAGGGGGGGGGGGGGATTACTTTTTCGCATAGAGCCAGATAGATTTGCAATTTTTCCCCTCTTGGTAAATAAAATCATCATGTAGAAACTGCATTTTGTATTTCCTTGGGTTGTCTCTGAGTGATATTAAAATTGGTTTGATGATATGAAACCTTTGTGTGTGATAGATATGCAAAAAAAAAACAGAAATCAAGAAGGGGGCAAATACTTTTTCATGGCACTGTATGTTTCCAGGTAGAGTGGGGACCAGAAGATGACTCTAAACCACAAGTGACAACAATTGTATGGTGCCAGCAGCTAAAATTGCTCGAGGGAAATAAATCGATTTCATATCAATCCGACACTGACAAAAGATGAAAACGAAGGGAATTTTATCCATAATTTTTATACGTTTTAATTCGTTTTGTAAACACACAATACAGTTTGAGACATAGTTTTTTTTCTTTTAATTATAGTTTTTATTTATTTCAGTTAACAAAAATGTTTTCATAATTCTAGTTTTATCATTTCGTTAGTTTTCATGAACGATAATAACCTTGGTTCAAACTGCAGACAAATACAGCCCAAATCTGATTTTTTTTTCCCTCATATGTTACAGGGTCAATTATTTTGCAGCAATGTGTGTGTGCAGATGGTATTGTGTATTGGTTGTTGTTATAATTACACAAAATCTGTTCATTCTATTTTCATTTGTTTTGGTTATTGCCTGACAGGTTGGGCCTCTGAGTCTGTATGTGGAACTTTTAATTTGAGTCTGTTCCCCACAAGGTTATTACACTGGGGAACAATTTGAAAAAAAATTTTTGTTGAGTTAGATTTTTTATGCTGATTAAAACTAAAATTGGCATGCTGATTCCAAAATTGCAGTCAGTTTTTTTCTAGCACGTCAAGTTTTTCCTCCACAGCTTACCCTCCAGATAAGCAAAATTCCACTGATTAGCTGTTGTAAGACTTGCCAGCTGATTACGATTAGATTCATCTACAGCTACGTGGCAACTTGTTTGTGCAGTCACAATTGAGACAGTGTGGGAGAGGTGTGTGCAGCTCCCAATAGGTCAGTACTATCAATATCTGCAAACAGAAAGCTAGTATAGTAGGAATTAAGAGGATTTGTGCTGGCTTTTCTCTTAACCTTATAACCAGAAAGAGCTATAAACGTAAATTTTTACCTTAACTACTTGCACACAATTATAATTACCGTAGCCATATCCTTTGTAAAAACATAATAGTGTTAAATAAACATTGCAGTCATGCCTGTTTCTTTCATATTTCATTGAATGTCAATATTTGAAAATTTTTATAAAACAAGCACATATCTGTTAAGTACAGTATTTTTCATATTTTTTTTTAAGAAAACGGGGATCCTATAGTTCAAAAACTTGACGTAATGGAGAAAAACTGAGATTAGTTTTGGATTCCACACCCAAAAATTAGTTAGAAACAGCTGTCAGACCTAACTCAACAAAAATTATGTTCCCCAGTGGTATCGTTAACGAAAACTAACGAAATGACGAAAACTAGAATTGTAAAAAACATTTTCGTTAACTGAAATAAAAATTATAATTAAAAGAAAAAAATGATAACTAACTGAAACTGTATTGTGTGCTTACAAAACTAATTAAAATGTATAAAAATTATGGATAACATTCCCTTCGTTTTCATCTTTTGTCAATGTCGGATTGATATAAAATCGATTTATTTCCCTCAAGCAATTTTAGCTGCTGGCACCGTATGATATTTAACGGTCCGTCACTTCTTATCACTTGTGGTTTAGAGTCGTCTTCTGGTCCCCACTCCACCTGGACACATGGAGAGTAAAGTTGGGAGAAAGCAGCAGAGTCCTGTCTGGGATTTATTTGAATTTGGCAGTGAAGAAGAGAAAAGATATAAAAAAAACTAAAACTAAGCATTTAGAAAATAACGAAAACTAATAAAAACTAGTAAACCTGCTGTAAAAACTAATTAAAACTAACTGCATTAGAGGAAAAAAAGTCAAAACTAAATAAAACTAAACTATAATGAAAAATCCAAAACTATTATAACCTTGGTTCCCCAATGAGTACTTTATAGTGTGACACTGCCTGCCTCATGCCTTTACCTGTTCCCTATTGTTCCTGATAGTAGTAGTAGTGTACTTTTATTTCGAGCACATAGAATCATCAGATAACAAAGAACCACACAACATGGTCAAACTAAATTTTTCTGCACTCGAAAAGGAGTGGGAAGAAGTCTAACTCATAGACACCCCCCCCCCCCTTTTTACAAACTAATAATTAAATTAATTCCACTTCCTTTGCTTGTTAACACACTTTTTTTCTGTATATTTTTACAATAACGCAAAACATCCATACAAACCATTCATATACACTTTTTTAGTCACCTCACACACTATCAGATACGCATAATCAACCATTTTTAATATGAACTAGAAGCACTCGGAGAGCGCAGACCTCCACCAAGGCTGATCAGTGGCCCCCCCCGTGGGCCCCCCCACCCCCGATCACCACCAAAATGTAATCATTTCTTCCTTATCCCATTTCCAAGAAACCCTGAAAATTTCATCCAAATCTGTCCATAACTTTTTGAGTTATGTTGCACACTAACGAACAGACAAACAAACAAACAAACAAACAAACAAACAAACAAACCCTGGCAAAAACATAACCTCCTTGGCGGAGGTAATTATAGTATTTATTTATTTATTTATTTATTTAATATTTATCCTGATCTCTATGGGAGAGGTAAGCAGCTGTGCAGTCAGGGGAAATTTCTGTTTTAGCCTCTGCTAATTTTATTTTTAAACTAGAAGCACTCGGAGGGCGCAGACCTCCGCCAAGGCTGATCAGTGCCCCCCCCCGTGGGCCCCCCCACCCCCGATCACCACCAAAATTTAATCATTTCTTCCTCATCCCATTTCCAACAAACCCTGAAAATTTCATCCAAATCTGTCCATAACTTTTTGAGTTATGTTGCACACTAACGATCAGTGCCCCCCCCCCCCCCCCCCCCCCCCGTGGGCCCCCCTGCCCCCGATCACCACCAAAATTTAATCATTTCTTCTTATCCCATTTCCAACAAACCCTGAAAATTTCATCCAAATCTGTCCATAACTTTTTGAGTTATGTTGCACACTAACGATCAGTGGCCCCCCCCATGGGCCCCCCCACCCCCGATCACCACCAAAATTTAATCATTTCTTCCTCATCCCATTTCCAACAAACCCTGAAAATTTCATCCAAATCTGTCCATAACTTTTTGAGTTATGTTGCACACTAATGATCAGTGCCACCCCCCCCCCCCCCCCGTGGGCCCCCCCACCCCTGATCACCACCAAAATTTAATCATTTCTTCCTTATCCCATTTCCAACAAACCCTGAAAATTTCATCCAAATCTGTCCATAACTTTTTGAGTTATGTTGCACACTAACGGACAGACAAACAAACAAACAAACAAACCCTGGCAAAAACATAACCTCCTTGGCGGAGGTAATGAACTGGCTTGTTCAAACTGCGTATGAGGTGCTTATGATGTGCTGAAACACATTTCTGTGTCATTTGGTCTGTGTCGGGGCAATGGGGCATGTTTTGTGGGGTTCACTGACTAGAGGTTTTTACGTTTGTGCTACTTTTGTCAGGTATGCTAAGTTCTGTTTTGTTAAGTTAATGTATTATCTCCCCTATTGTTCTTGATCTCTATGGGAGAGGGGCATGTTTTGTGGGGTTCGCTGACCACAGGCAGAGCAGTCGGGATGACGTAGGCAAGGTAGGCAGCTGCCTAGGGTCCCCTCGCTGAAGAGGTCCCCAATGGCCACATGGTCATTTATCTGTACAACTTATTCAAAACCATCCATTGTAAACAAACCACCACAGTGAGGCAGCGCTAACCCTCTCCTGTACTGTTTTGTGACTGGGGCCCCCAAACTAGAGGGACTCCCCCTATGCAATGACAAACACTATGAGGGTCATGTAGAAGTGACATCCGCCCTCGCGCACCCCCCATCACGCCCCCCACTTGCTGTCAGTGGAACTAACGGTCTGTCCACACTGAGCACGGCGGCGGACATTTTAAAATAATGTCAATGTTGAAGCTCTCCTACCCTTCAGGGTTTGAAAAAGACAAATAAAAGAAAGAAGAAGAGGAAAAACGCCAACAACACAGCGGTAAGTATTAAGTAAACCATTGTTTTCTCCAAATAGGCTACAACTGTGTGATATGTTTGAAAGTGTGCGAACAAAAGCCCTCACATCAGTGACCAAACACACAGATAGATGTTAGCATGAGAGGGAGAGGATTCAGTTCAAGAGCTAATCATATACACACTCATATAACTGTGTTCTGTTGGAAGAATTTAAGGACAGAATAAACACAACTTCTCCATCGGCCTTTTCTACTGTTGTATAGCGTTCCAAAACTTCTTTGGAGCTAAATAATTTGGATGTGGAGGACCGAAGTACGACAGTATTAACAGTATTTAGTCCTGAAAAGCCAAAGCTAAGCCTACTGAAGTGTTTTCACTTACTCTGGACGGTTGTCTGCTCCTGCTGCGGTCACCCACACAACTTTATTCCAAACAAAGTCGTCTGGTCCTATGAATCCCATCCAGTTTGGACAAATAATCCATCCAGTTCAGTGGACATTTTCGGTTAGCTAGCAATTTCCGTTGGTGATCTGTCCATCCCATTAGGAGAAAAATGTCCCTTTTCCATTGCGTTTGTCCGTCTCATCCATACGTCTGTTCCTTGTGTGTCAGCTGGTTTAGGCACAGAAGAGGACTAGAGTAGGACTGCAGCAAAAGTTTGGATTTTCAGTCCAACATTAGTTAAAGTCCCTCACATCAGCTGTGTGCCCTCACTGCCGAACTGAGTTGTGTTCACGTTCAAGGAGGCACACGTAAACAATACATGAGGCGTTCAGGAACAATTAGAATAATTAGGAAATTACAACACTTTTCAAAATCGTCAAATATTCAGAATATTCAAATACAACATCCAAAAAAATGAATGGCGGTGTCTGTGAACCATGTCTGTGAACCATGTAATCACAATCCTACATTTTAAACTCTGTCATTATCTATATTTCCCACACTCGCCCATCAACACATCACAACACTTTGCACCATGTGCTCAGGTAGTTTTGCCGATGAGGTCTGATGTTACATTTTGGTGCATTATGGGAAGTGAAGTTCTTCTCCTGCAAAGTTACTATGAAATCCTCCGCACTTTAATCATATACTTCTAGAATAAGGACAAAAGTAAGCCTACTCACCAAATGCCTTTTTTTTTTCTTTTTTAGGCGCTTTGCTTAAAGGTCCCGTATTATGCAAATCTGACTTTGTGACAGTTTTCTTATGGTAGTGTGTGTTGCAGTAGCCTCATTATGAGGTTCGAATTTGAAAACTGTCTGTTTCCCCCTGCCTTGCTACGCCACATTTTGTGAAAATGCCTGCTCAAACGGCCGAGTTTGAGTTGGGTCTGCTTATGACGACATAAGCGGATTTAACTCCTCCCCCTGACTGTGCCCCCACCCTGGCAAAGCGAGCCCCGCCCTGGCAAAGTACCTCTTGGACAACAAACATGGCGAAGGCGAGACATGCAAGTTGTGGTGTTGTTGGCTGCACACACCAACACGAAAGTTTATTTTTGCTCCCCACTTCCGAGCCTCTCCGTAAAAAGTGGCTGGATTATATCTGTGATGGTCATGTACCAAACAACATTCCCAAACGCTTGTATGTGTGTGCCCGGCATTTCACGGACGAGTGTTTTTTTTAACATGGGCCCATACAGCTCCGGCTTAGCACAAAGACTCCAAATCAAGAAGGACGCAGTACCAACACTTCGTGACCCAAGTACAAGTGTGGGAGATGTAAGTTCTTATCATTTTTTTGTATCTTTACTACATAACCCTACATTACGGATAAGCTGGTGGTTGTTGATGTGTACGTCTAACGTTAGCATGGCAGCTAACATAGCTCGGTTACTGCTGCTAACGTTTGCATCCCTGTTAACATGCAAGAGCTGATAATATCGAGAGACATTCAACAGAACTACTTTGAACACGGGCCTTTTGTGGTTGGCATCAGTATAGTTAGCATCAAGCTTGTTAGTAGCTGCCTGCATTAGTGGCGGCAGGCGTCTTTCCGTGTCAGGTCCACGAACCCGACACAACACCGCCGTTTTCCGTCGGGGCTCAATCACGTCTCAAGGCAAAGAAAGCCAGTGTTTGGAAAGACGTTCTGTCTGAGACATGTGTATTGTAGACGAGAGAGCCATGGCTTCACAGTCAACATTAGCGCGTAGTACCGCTAGCGGAAGCCGCATCCTCTCCCAGAGAGGGGAGGGGGAGTGGGCGTGGACAGATGCGTTCATTTGCATACCCGGAAGCAGGCCCAGAAACAGCCTGTTCTGAGGAGGGCTGGTGAGAGTGACTTTTTCGACCGCTGAAACTCCGAAAAAAGGATGATTTTGGGGCGAACAAACTTAAATACTATGTTTTTGGGCTTCTGAGACCTATATGACGTGACTGAAAAATAGCATAATACGGGACCTTTAAATTACTGTCAGCGCCAACTGATAGTGACAGTTTGTGTCATTCCCATCGACAATGCCTAATTGAAGACACTGTGTCCTTTACTACACTCTGGTGGATACTCTGTGTTGCATAATACAGAGTAATTCATAACTCATTAAATGCACCAGAAAACAGGAAATCGCATCTGGATTTTATTTTTCTTCTTCGGTGATTCGACCACCACATCTTTGCGTATTAGGGGCCTCACTTTACTTTCTTGCCTAGGGCCTCCAGATATCTAGAAATGGCCCTGACCACAGGTTTTTGTATCTGTGCTGCTTTTGTCAGGAGCGAAAAAGAATAAACGAAGACTGCCTCCAAAGTTGTATGTGTGGGTCTCGTCCTTAAACACAACACAGAGTCCGACACCACCGGTCACACCAATGTGACCTGTATCTGATCTGTTAACCTCTTAAGACCCAGCTATGGGTTTTCTGTCCACATTTGTGAACAAGAGTTTCACAACTTTATACAAAAAAACAAAAGAAAAGAAAACTGTCCACCACAAAGGACATTCCATAAAAATGTTAAAATCTACATCTGAAAAAACTGTTGCATCATGATATTTCCAATATAGGCACTTATTTAATAAAAAACAAAAAAACCTTGTACTTTGCTGACATTTCCTGGATCTCAGGAGGTTAAAGACAGTTTGAACAGCACAGATCCGACCCAGACCACTTTCATATGTGGTCCTAAATCCAATATTTTTCAATGCAACTTCAGTCTGAACGGCCAAGCCGCATTAACCCGACCTTTACGTCATTGAAATGTGACAAACGTCAAAATTCTGCATCCCAGGAGTGTTACTTCTGTAAACACAGTGCGTGCCTGCGTGGTCACGTATTACATCAGGACCTCTTTTGCGCATGTGGGTCACTTCAGGATCACATTCAGTTCACACTCAAAACTGATAGAAGTCGCTTTTAAAGTGTAACATGAATGAGCACACACAAAAAAATCAGATTTTACCAAAAAAATCTGAATTGTGTCTGAACGTAGCCAAAGTGGAAAACTGTTCTGAGGTCAGACTAATGGAAATCTGAAGTTCTTTGTGAAAACTATAACCCTGTCGCTGCTTTTTTTGGAGACTTGCTGCTGCCATCATATTGTCAATGACTTTATACAGTATATTTTAACATTTGATGTGATTTCTATGTTCTAGGTTCATGCATTAAGGTGGTGTGCACATTGAAGCACATGCTGAAAACATGACATGATGATACATAATGCTTTTTCAGTGCAGTAAACTAAATATGTAAAGTCAGAATAAACATACTCATAAGTCAAATAAGATGACAAATACAGCTGAATTATTTCGCAAACATAAACTTAATTATTTAATGCATCCTCTATCTCTGATCAAGTGGGAAACTCTATAAAATAAATACACCCATCAACCATGGAGTGTAACAATATAAGATATAACAGCAGTAGAACTAGATGAAATGGAAGTTTTAAAGCCTTTTTTATATTACTGGAGGTGGATTTCTTTGTTCTTGGGTTGGATGCAAAAAAGAGGGTTTTGTATGTGAAAGGGGTAGAGTTATTTAACTGAGCGGAGGTGGAAATGTGGTGGCAGGATTGTGGTTTGTGGATTAAATATGGGTTTATGAAATTTACCAATCATTGTGTTCTGTTTTATTTCCATTTTACACAAGGTCACAGCTTTATGGAATGGGGTTGTACTTTATTTTTGCTGCACCCTACCCAGTGAATGAATATTTACTATTGCACAATATATTCTATAATACTGTATTACACTGACAGGTCAACTAGAAGTACTTCCTCTGTTCTTTCTGTCATATTTCTGCACGATGGCGCCTCAGACTGGCAGTGAATGGAGGCTGCACATCTATCTATCTATCTATCTATCTATCTATCTATCTATCTATCTATCTATCTATCTATCTATCTATCTATCTATCTATCTATCTATCTATCTATCTATCTATCTATCCATGTTGAGATAAAAGAGAAACTATTTTTCAGATAAAACACATTTTTATATATATATATATATATTTTTTATACAAAAATCTGCATGTAACACGATAAAAAAGGACACAAAAATTATGCACTAGTATTTTTTTTTAATACCTTTTTATTCTCTCACAGGTACAGTTGGGCAGAGTGTTTCATAAAAATGACTGCTGTTGCAAAATCACTCACGATTTCTTGGTGCTTAAATGGGCAGGTTCCGCATGTAATGCAAGTGGACACGATGGGTTACATACAAAACCTGGAATGATTAATTTTGGGATGGCTCAGAGCAAGAGTGTACTTTTTTTTTTGCATTTATCTGAGGTCATCATCAGGTACATTCTGGTTGAAATATGACTAAATTTGTCTTTTATTATTGGGTCTAAAAAGCTGGAAAAGTGTCAGATACCAAAATAAACCCAGTTTCACTGACAGACCCATCTATCTATCTATCTATCTATCTATCTATCTATCTATCTATCTATCTATCTATCTATCTATCTATCTATCTATCTATCTATCTATCTATCTATCTATCTATCTATCTATCTATCCATCCATCCATCCATCCATCCATCCATCCATCCATCCATCCATCCATCCATCCATCCATCCATCCATCCTTACTGAGAAAAAAGAGAAACTATGTTTCAGATAAAACATATTTTTATAGTTTTTTTGTATTATTTTTTTACACAAAAATCTGCATGTAACACGTTAAAAAAGGACACGAAAATTATGCACTAGTATTTTTTTTTTTTTAATACCTTTTTCTTCTCTCACAGGTACAGTTTGGGAATCAAACTAATTATTCAAGGCAGAGTGTTTCATAAAAATGACTGCTGTTGCAAAATCACTCACGATTTCTTGGTGCTTAAATGGGCAGGTTCCGCATGTAATGCAAGTGGACACGATGGGTTACATACAAAACCTGGAATGATTAATTTTGGGATGGCTCAGAGCAAGAGTGTACTTTTTTTTTTGCATTTATCTGAGGTCATCATCAGGTACATTCTGGTTGAAATATGACTAAATTTGTCTTTTATTATTGGGTCTAAAAAGCTGGAAAAGTGTCAGATACCAAAATAAACCCAGTTTCACTGACAGACCCACCTATCTCTCTCTCTCTCTCTCTCTCTCTCTCCATCCATCCATCCATCCATCCCCAGTGCATACTGTAACCATTTGCAGTTCCATTCCAATCATTTTCATATTCAGGCTATTAGATGTAAACTTTAACTGCCATTTGTGAAAACCATGAGCTTGGTTTTGTCTGAGTTAAATGAAAGTGAATGATATCCAAAGCAGACTGTAGACACTCAAGACGAGTAACAGATAACTGTGTCAGTGGTACAAAAATGAAAAGCAGCTTTTGATGAGTTTTCTTCATAAAACCATCTATTCATTCATTCAGTGTCACATTTCTCCAAGAATGTATTAACACTTTCACGCATGAATTATGAGAAGCTGAGTAAAGATTTTTTCTTGAGTGTTTTTTATTCCTCCTTAGACATGAAAAAAAAAACAAAAAAAAACAATGCAATCGATTTTTTTTTTCATGGAGATACAAAAATGTCTATGCATTTAATTTTTGAAGTGAAGAAACGTATGTTTAAAACCCAACATCAGAAAGTACAGAAGAGGATTAGGGCCACTGGAAAAAATACAATAAATTAAAATAAGGCCCAATATATGTATATTTTTAATTATTATTATGAAAAAAAGTCAGAATTATGAGATTAAAGTGAGAATTCTGACTCTGAACTCAGAATTCTGAGTGTTAAGTCAGAATTCTGAGTTTAAAGTCAGAGTTCTGAGAAAAAAAGTCCAAATTCTGAGTTTAAAGTCAGAATTCTGAGATTAAAGTCCAGTGGCCCTAATCCTGTTCCGTAAGAAAGTAATATGAAAACAATGACATAAAAACATTTTTAATGCTGCAAATCTGATGTTTTCTCACATTTTAACATATTCTAATGCTAGTTGTTACTCACTTCATGGAGACAAGATGCAAAAAAAAAACCTTTATGTCTCACAAATAAGTGATTTACACTCAAACATGTTACTGCAGATCAGGTTTATCAAGAACAGCAAAGTTATAGTAATAGAATGAATGTCAGTGTATGGGATGGTGCAAAAGTGTCCACTGTGTTGGCTCATATGGAACTAAAACTACAAAACCCATGAATATATTAGAGAACAGATGTAGAATAGATGTCCACTGTAGTGACCAGTATGCATGAAAGGATTAAATCTACCCCTTAAATTATAACTCCCTTCCCTTTCAGTGAATAATTTCTGTGTGTTTCCTGGTAGTAGATTACACTGGTCAACAACAAATTTATTGTTTAAGTTTTTTGAGCTGATTTAGGATAATTTTGGTGTGCTGAATCCAAAAATCACATTAATTTTGCTCAATCAGGTCAACTTTCTGAACTATGCTACATTTGCTACATTTGCTACATTTTTGCTTACATTTATGGGCATTTTCACATCATATGATACAAAATTCTTTCATATTTCTTGCAATAAACTAGTTCTGAAGATTTTACTTTTGCCAATTTATGATTAATGTTTTTTTTTAACCCTTTCATGCATGAATTATGAGAACCTTAATCAAGATTTTTTTTCCTGAGTGTTTTTATTCCTCTTTAGGCATGAAAAAAACAATGTGATTGAAATTTTTTTTTTTATAAACCTATTTTTCATGGATTTACAAAAATGTCCACTCAGCTGGACACCATGCGTTTAATTTCTGAAGCAAAGAAACATGTATTTACTGTCATACTGTGTGAAAACTATGAAATAAATGTTTTTTTAATGTTGCTAATCTGATGTTTTTTCACATTTTAACTTACTATGATAGTGGTTATTACTCACTCAAATAATATGCAAAAAACAACAAAACACAACAACTTTAAAAAAAACAAACAAACAAAAAAAAATGTTAATTGCAGTCTAATAACAACTAACAATTGATTTACGCTCAAATATGTTTCTGCGGATCAGGTTTATCAAAAACAGGAATGTTATAGTAACTGTATGAATTGCAGTGTATTATGGGATGGTGCATAAGTATCCACTGTGTTGGTTGATATGCAAGTAAAACAACAAAATCCATGAATCTACAAGAGAACAGCTGTAGAATAACTGTCCACTGGAGTGACCACTGTGCATGAAAGGGTTAATATTACAGGTGAATGAAATGGCTTCGACTAGAAGATCTTGCAAAAATAAGCCTGACGTATTCTGCTACATCTGCGGTGAATACACCATTGTACCTAACAGAAATCCTGTTAGAAAATGATTTTTTTTCTCTTAAACCTATTTTGGGTGAGAACTATATAAAAAAATCAACTGAAAAAGTCACAAAAATGTAATCAGTTTTGTGAGAAGATCAAATTTGTCAAAATCAAGTTAGCAAAAAAAAAAAACCTGACCTGATCGAGAAAAACAGATGTCATTTTTGGATTTAGCGGTGCAAAATGGTCCTAATTCAGTTGAAAAAACCTAGACAACTTGCAAAAAACATTTGTGTTATTTTTGGCTTTGAATATGCTTTGTGTTGTTTGTGGTTCTATGATGTCTTGTAATATATCACTGCAAATAGTGCATTAAATAGTCCAGACTGCTTCCTTTAATGCAGGGGTGTCAAAGTAATTTTAGTTCAGGGGCCACATTCAGCCTAATATGATCTAAAGTGGGCCGGACCAGTAAAATAGTTTAAATAATAGCATAAGAATTTGAGTGAAAAAAGTAAATTTCATAATGGAAATGTTTACATCTATGAATTGTACTTGAACATAAAGTGAACAAATATGAACAACCTAAAAGTTTGTTAGTAAAATAAGTGCAATGTTAAGAATATTACACCATAGTTTATCATTTATACAAGTGAAGCACAACTTAGAGATTGCAGTGGATTTACAAAAACGCAAAACATCCCTTATGCAAAGAAAATATATTTCTCTATATACTGACTGTCAGTATTACTGACTGAAAAATGTATTACTGTATGATATATATTTATATTCAAAATATACAGAATAACATATTGTGTCAATATATTTTGTATTATATTACAATATATTGAAAAATACATAAGGAATTGCCGCTCTCCATATGTTGAAACATATATGACAATATATTTACTTATATATGTAAATATGTCATTATATATTTAGTAATAAACTTCCTAATGTATGTATGCATATATAAATACATATATTGTCTAGTGTATTACTAAATATATGTAATTATGTATTTAGTAATACACTTCGAAATATATGTATGTATATGTATGTACATCTTTTTCATCCTATGTTGCCAAAATGACTAAGAAGGCATCTTTTTGAGCATTTTTTTTAGTTAATACTTTTTTTCATGTATATCACGATGCATATTTTCATGAAATATGTTATTATGCATACCAAGTAATGTAAGTGCTGATAAATATCTGCTTTATGTAAACTTGTGTCAATGGAAAGAAACTGAGTTTCAATAAAACTATATGTAAAAATATAGGGCAGTTTTTGTCTTCATTGCAATATATGCTTTATATGTGTCAATACATGATTAAAGCATATATTGCAGTATATTGGAAAATATATGCACTACTTTCCCATATATGGAAATGTATTTTTTAATATAATGCATTATATTTTTCAATATATTGCCATATATTTTTGTTTCATAAGCGATTAAAGAACAGGGAGAATATTATTCAAATTCCACATACTTCTATTTAAAGATTTCAGACATTCACATTTTTTGTAGAAGGTTAGTCTGTAAATGTAAACATTTTTGGTTAATTTTACTTTTTTGTTTTTTACACTAAAACAAACAGACAAATTTACAGTTTTCATTATTTATAAGTTACTATGATCATATTTTATTGGTCTTATCCACTTTAGACTGAAATGACCTAAAATTATTTTAACATCCTTGATTGTTAATGTCTTCAGTGTAATTTTTGCATTTCACAAATTCATCCCAGGGGCCGGATTGGACCCTGTGGCGGGCCAGTTTTGGCCCCCGGGCCGCACGTTTGACACCTGTGCTTTAATGCTTAAATCTGCACCAAACAATCTTAGGTGAGAGTGGGTGAAGAAGGAGATGGAGCTCTGCCTTTAACCCTTTCATGCATACTGGTCACTCCAGTGGACAGCTATTCTACAGCTGTTCTCTTTATATTCATGGATTTTGTTGTTCTTTTTGTTGTTTTTTTTTGTTTGTTTGTTTTTTTACATATATCTTTATTAAAGCTTTAAGACACTACATATCTTTTATGACACGAATTGGTAACATTATGTAGATCTCTCCTGAGCATAAACCCCCAGAATCACAAGCTCTCCCCATAGTTTTCACACAATTTATCAGTAAATACATGTTTCTGTGCGTGTGGTGTCTAGCTGAGTGGACATTTTTGCAACTTCATGAAAAATAGGTTCATGAGAATTTTTTTTTTCACTATTATTTTTTTTAATGTATTTTACAATTTTTTTTTTACAATTATTTTAATTTTTTTTATTTTTTGGAAGAAAATTTTTAATCGCATTGTTTTTTTCACGCCTAAAGAGGAATAAAAACACTCAGGAAAAAATTTTGATTGAGGTTCTCATAATTCGTGCATGAAAGAGTTAAGCACCAGGAGGAGGAGGTTATAGACCGGATCTTATAGCGTGCTTACTATTAATTGCAGGAGGTCAGGGTTGAAGTGCCAAGCAGCTTGTTTACGGGCGACCTTGAGTTATCTGTGCTGGGTGTGTATGTGAACAGCTGACAGCCATATGGGCCCGGGCTGCCTGTGACTGATTCCTGTTCAAATGACCTGCCACCGTGTCCGTAAATCACTGTCAGGGGTCATTTAACATTTGAACGTACTGTCACGGTGAGTTATCCTATAAATACAGTACGTCTCCAGGAGATGCATTATTTGCCTAAGCACAAACACAAAAGCAATATTTTTCCCAACAAGCACTTATTTTTGATTTACTCCCCAATATAGGCGTAAATTTATACATTCAATTGGAGTGCGTATTGTGTAACGGCAGTATAACTCAAAAGAATTGCCACATTTTATGGCTTATCCAGACAATTACACTGTATATTACAGGCGTACACGGTGCAAAAATGTCATCAGGCACAGTCTCGTACAGTTTTTCTGCATTGCCAAACACATATTTTCTAAAAGTATCACTCATTTTCTCATAAAAATGCAACAAAAAAAAAAACAAAAACAAATGCAAAGCTCAAAAGAGCACAGTTCTCTGCAAAAACAACACTGCTGTGAGATCTTCTCAGATTATTCATATTCTCTGTGATTATTTGACACAAACAGCATCAGATAAATAAATATTTCTGTGAAGCAAATGAACACTGACATACCCCATGTAGTAGAAGCAGTGGGTGTTCTGTGTTTTTAGTGTTCTGCAAGGATACAAATGCCTGTTGTATGCTTATGAAATGCAGAAATGTATATACTACTACTTCTAAAAATACTACTACTACTATTAAAAACACTACTAGAACTACTACTACTACTATTAAAAATACTACTACTACTACTACTACTATTAAAAATACTACTATTATTACCACTACTAAAAATACTACTACTACTACTACGACCATTAAAAACACTACTAGAACTACTACTACTACTACTACTACTATTAAAAATACTACTACTACTATTAAAAATACTACTATTACCACTACTAAAAATACTACTACTACTACTACTACTACTACTACTACTACTACTACTAAAAATACTACCACTACTACCACTACTAAAATACTACTACTACTACTACTACTACTACTACTACTAGTAGTAGTACTACTATACTACTACTACTAAAAATACTACTACTACTACTACTACTACTACTAAAAATAGCACTACAACTACTACTACTATTAAAAATACTACTACTACTACTACTACTACTACTACTACTACTACTACTACTAAAAATACTACTACAATTACCACTACTAAAAATACTACTACTACTACTACTATTAAAACTACTACTACTACTACTACTATTAAAAATACTACTACTATTACCACTACTAAAAATACTACTACTCCTACTACTACTACTATTACTAAAAATAGAGAGAGAACGGCCCAAAAAAATTATCCAGTATAAGAAAAAAAAAAAGAGAATGGCCCAAAAAATGATCCACTATAAGAAAAAAAAAGAGAACAGCCCAAAAAATGATCCACTATATATTTTGAAATAATTTTATTTTTAGCGCACTGACCTACACTTCCGCTGGGTTACTTCCTTAGCATTAGCCACATTAGCTGAAGGCCTTAAAAAATGTTCAGCCTATGCTTTTATTTTTTCTGGTGGTCTTAATTTTAAAGCAAGAGACCTTTGGGGAAACAGCACCCCCTTAACTGAAAAGGTGGATGATGTTTTTTTTTCTTACAGTGGATAATTTTTTGGGCTGTTCTCTTTTTTTCTTACAGTGGATAATTTTTTGGGCTGTTCTCTTTTTTTTCTTATAGTGGATAATTTTTTGGGCTGTTCTTTTTTTTTTCTTATACTGGATAATTTTTGGGGGCTGTTCTTTTTTTTCTTATACTGGATAATTTTTTGGGCTGTTCTCTGTTTTTTCTTATAGTGGATAATTTTTTTGGGCAGTTGCACCTCTGGGCCGCCGCAGGTTTATGAATAAAATGCCTCCAGAACAAAAGCACTGAAATTTTACCATATCTAGTCACTAATAAATAAATGTTAAGTGGAAAATATGGGTTGGCTGTACAATGTTGGGTGAAAATGTGAAAGTAAATATATAGTAAACACACAAGCAAACATGTATCCAAATGTGTGAAGCATGGATGAACATGACACATAATCAGTACAATTTCTCAAACTACAAACATTCTGAATAAATAAATAAATAAATAAATAAAAAGTTATCTCATCTCAACACATGCATACAGACCAGATTGTATAATTTGGTTCTAAGTGTGTTATTATATTGCAAAGCAGAATCGTGCAGTTGGACACATGTGGTAAAAGCACTGGCTTCAAATGTTCATGGTTTCAAAGACAGCGCTTCAAAAATCATGAATTCAGAGCAGACTATAATCCAATCCTGCCCTGATGTGCTTCAGTAGTGATATCACCACATGGTTCCTCCATTTCTGAAAAGAGGCTGGGATTCATCTTCAGTCAGACTGAGAATGGTGAGGTGAATGGTTTGTGTTAAACACTGTGTTCATCACATGAAAAGGAGATATTTTATATGTGCTTCTATGAAACTGGGTTTATTTTAGTACCTGGCACTTTACCAGCTTTTTAGACTGAATAATAAAAGGTAAATGTAGACATATTTCACCCCAGGATGAAGGGGTGAATTGGGATTGGGCCTAAGTCTTCATTTTCAGTGATTTTCACTTGTTTGTTGCTCATTTTTCAATGTTGTTACCAGCAACTCACTCCATGTAGTCTGCTTTGGCAAACTGATTAAGAAGAATTGTGATTGGTGGATCTCTGTGTGCAGTGTGTGTCAGGTACCCTTTGAATTAGATGAGAACGTGTTGAATTCATTTACCTCCTACATTGCAGGACCTGCGATGTGACTATTGCGCACACGTACATTGCAATGACAATGCTCAAACGATATATATATACACTGAACAAAAATATAAATGCACGACTTTTGTTTTTGCTCCCATTTTTCATGAGCTGAACTCAAAGATCTAAAACTTTTTCTGTGTACACATAAGGTTTATTTCTCTCAAATATTGTTCACAAATCTGTTTAAATTTGTGTTAGTGAGCACTTCTCCTTTGCTGAGATAATCCATCCACCTCACAGGTGTGGCATGTCCAGATGCTGATTCGACAGCAGGATTATTGCACAGGTGTGCCTTAGGCTGGCCACAATAAAAGGCCACTCCAAAATGTGCAGTTTTATCACACAGCACAATACCACAGATGTCACAAGTTTTGAGGGAATATGCAAATGGCATGCTGACTTCAGGAATCTCCACCAGAGCTTTTGCCTGTGAACTGAATGTTCATTTCTCTACCATAAACCATCTCCAAAGGTGTTTCAGAGAATTCATGAAGAAGACTGCGTGAGGAAAATGGTGGTCACACCAAATACTGACTGGTTTTCTGACCCCCCTGGACCACCCAATACAGTAAAAGTGCACATTTTAGAGTGGCCTTTTACTGTGGCCAGCCTAAGTCACACCTGTGCCATAATCCTGCTGTCTAATCAGCATCTAGATATGCCACACCTGTGAGGTGGATGGATTATCTCAGCAAAGGACAAAGGAGAAGTGCTCACTAACACAGATTTAGACAAATTTATGAACAATATTTGAGAGAAATAGGCCTTTTGTGTTCGTAGAAAAAGTTTTAGATCTTTGAGTTCAGCTCATGAAAAATGGGAGCAAAAATAAAAATGTGGCATTTATATTTTTGTTCAGTGTATATTGTGCAGCTCTAATCCTAGTGGTTTTTCTAATCCAGACGTGGGTTTTTCATGAATAGAATAGAATAGAATAGAATAGAATCTTTATTTTGTCAGTAGTAGTATGTCACACATGTAAACATGCACCACACACCGAAATTTGTCTTCTGCCTTTAACCCATCACCAGATCATGCGTCACACACACACTGCAAGCTAGAAGCAATGGGCTCGCCATGCCAGGCACGCGGGGAGAAAATGGGGGGGTTAAGTGCCTTGCTCAAGGGTACATCAGCCAACAACTCTCTGCCAGTCCAGGGAATCCAACCTTCGGTCACAAGCCAACTTTCCCACCATGTAAGCCACGGCTGCCCCCAATAAATCGGCAGTCTCACTTATGGATAAGGAACCAAATATGGTAACTTCATTGACCTTGATTTTCTACATAACAATAAAAAAAATTGAAAAATTTCACAAAAGTTATGTGGTTTTTAAATTTCAGAGTATTTCTGAATACCCTATAAAGAGTTAATTACACTACCAGTCAAAAGTTTGGACTCACCTTCTCATTTAAATGACATGAGATGGACCACAGATGGCCAACACGTGCTCAGCATCACTGGGAACTCCTTCAAGACTGTTGGAAAACATGTCAGGTGACTACCTCATGAAGCTCATCCAGAGAATGCCAAGAATGTACAAAGCAGTAATAAAAGCAAAATGTGTCTATTTTAACCCTTTCATGCACAAATTATGAGAACCTTAATCAAGATTTTTTTTTTTTCCTGAGTGTTTTTATTCCTCTTTAGGCATGAAAAAAACAATGTGATTGATTTTTTTTTTTTTTTAAGAACCTATTTTTCATGGAGTTACAAAAATGTCCACTCAGCTGGACACCATGCATTTAATTTTTGAAGCAAAGAAACATGTATTTACTGTCATACTGTGTGAAAACTATGAAATAAATGTTTTTTTAATGTTGCTAATCTGATGTTTTCTCACATTTTAACACACTATAATAGTAGTTATTACTCACTCAAATAATATGCAAAAAACAACAAAGCACAACAACTTAAAAAAAAAAAAAAACAACAACTGTTAATTGCAGTCTAATAATAACTAACAATTGATTTACTCTCAAATATGTTTCTGCGGATCAGGTTTATCAAGAACAGGAATGTTACAGTAATGGTATGAATTGCAGTGTATTATGGGATGGTGCATAAGTGTCCACTGTGTTGGTTGATATGTAAGTAAAACAACAAAATCCATGAATATACAAGAGAACAGCTGTAGAGTAACTGTCCACTGTAGTGACCTCTGTACATGAAAGGGTTAAAGAATCTAAAATATGAAACATGCTTTGAGTGATGTCACACTTTTTTTAAACTACATAATTCCATATGTGTTCATTCACAGTTTTGATGCCTTCAATGAAAATCTACAATGTAAATAGTCATGAAAATAAAGAAAAATCAGGTGAGTCCAAACTTTTGACTGGTAGTGTACAGGGGTTGGACAAAATAATGGAAACACCTTCACCTCAAGATGATAATGCCCCAATCCATACGGCTAGAATTGTTAAAGAATGGCATGAGGAACATTCTAATGAAGTTGAGCATCTCGTATGGCCGGCACAGTCCCCAGACCTCAACATTATTGAGCATTTATGGTCAGTTTTAAAGATTCAAGTAAGACGTCGATTTCCACCGCCATCGTCTCTAAAAGAGTTGGAGGGTATTCTAACTGAAGAATGGCTTAAAATTCCTTTGGAAACAATTCACAAGTTGTATGAATCAATACCTCGGAGAATTGAGGCTGTAATTGCCGCAAAAGGCGGACCTACACCATATTAAATTATATTTTGTTGATTTTTTTAAGGTGTTTCCATTATTTTGTCCAACCCCTGTATGTCTGAAGCATTTTCTTAAGCCATTCTTGCATTATTGGTTGCTAAAGTAAACTTTGGAAAAACTGTATTTTAAATGAGGTATGTACGTCTACATGTAAACAACAGTATTAAAGAAACATCATATTACTGGACATATAAACAGGTTATTTGCAATATTGTCTTTTTTGGAAAGTTCGGAAAAAACTGAATATTAATGCGAAAAGAGACATTTTTATTGTTATTTAGACAGAAACTTAAGCTACTGTCCCACCTGTTTTTCTTTCTTCTGTTTGAATGCGAAGCACAATTCCTGATTCAAAAATAATAAAATAATCATCATTTCCTGTAAACCAAAATCCAAATATGTAAATAGATGCAAACAAGAGAGAAGGTGTTGATTTTTTCTTAATTATGTACAGAAACCAGTGCGTAATATGATGCTGAACACTACATGCAGTCGTCAAAAGTGCACGTTTTCTTCCTTTCTCTATAAATCCTCCACGTTCACAGTCACACCTAATCACCTGAAAGGAACAAATACCATCAGGCAGTCCTTTAATATGCATCAGATTCTGCAGATCGTACCTATTCTTTCCTGGGTGTCATCTGTTGAGGTGCTGGTGGAGTTGTGTTCAGGAGCCACGCTGCTGACTGCTCTGGGTTTAATTCAAAGGTAATGGTCTGTGGGTCTGTGCTCTGTTACATCCTGTGGTTCTGCACTCACATATGGAGTTACATTCATCTGTTGCATCTCTGCACATCCACCTCCTGCGCTTCTTTCTTTCTTAGGATTCTGACAATTGACGCTATTGTTCTTCTGTGTCTGACAGTACATGTTTTGGGTTCATCCTGACTGTTCAATCACTAACAAAATAACACCAGTCTACAGTTATTAAGAAATTCTGCCTCAGAAATTAAATGTGTTAAATCTTATGTACTTTAATAAGATGAATTGGAAAACAAAAAACATATGTGCTGGTTAGCTGATGTTTTAAAAATGTATCTGATAAAGTGTTATTAATCATATATATTGATTTATGTACATTTATACAATAGATTTATAAATGTTCCAGTAGATAGAACATGTAAAGTGAATGTATTGTAATGTGCAGACAGTGTTTTGAAGTAGATCTGGTAACTCTGAGACTAAAAGTGAAACCCATTTTCTAATAAATTGTCACAATTTCATATTTTCACCCAAAACTGTACAGCCAACTAACATTTTTGACTTAACTTTTTTTTATTAGTGACTAAAACTTGGTAAAGTTTCAGTATTTTTATTCTGGAGGCCTTTTTTTTTTTTTTTAATTTGTAGACCAGTGTAATAGATTACTGATTTTTTTGTAAAAGAATGTGTTTCTATTTGTAAAACAGTAGGATTATCATATGATCTGATAAAGTTGCAGAAAAAAATATTAGACCACCCCTTGTTTTCTTCAGTTTCTTGTTCATTTTAATGCCTGGTACAACTAAAGGTACATGTGTTTGGACAAATATAATGAAAACAACAAAAATAGCTCATAGTAGTTTTAATTTCAGAGCTGATATCTATCCATTTTCCATGTTTTCTTGATAATAATTAAAATCACTTCAGTTCTTACATTAATATCTATGGCATTGTACTGACAAAAACAGTGCTTTTAGACATTCCATATTTTCTTTTCTGTCTGTTTTAGTCACATGATACACACATGAGTTAGGACTGGATTGTATAACCATTGTTTCTGATGACTTTTGATGGTCTAATAATTTTTTCCACAACTATATGTTTATTTATGTACATTTATATAATAGATTTATAAATGTTCCAGTATAAAGAACCTGTAAAGTGAATGTATTGCAATGTACAGACAGTGTTTTGAAGTAGATCTGGTAACTCTGAGACTAAAAGTGAAACCCATTTTCTAATAAATTGTCACAATTTCATATTTTCACCCAAAACTGTATAGCCAACAAACATTTTTGACTTAACTTTTTTTAATTAGGGACTAAAACTTGTTAAAGTTTCAATACTTTTATTCTGGAGGCCTTTTTTTTTGTAGACCAGTGTAATAGATTACTGATTTTTTTGTAAAAGAATTTGTTGCTATTTGTAAAACAGCAGGATTATCACATGTTCTGATACAGTTGCAGAAAAAAATATTAGACCACCCCTTGTTTTCTTCAGTTTCTTGTTCATTTTAATGCCTGGTACAACTAAAGGTACATGTGTTTGGACAAATATAATGAAAACAACAAAAATAGCTCATAGTAGTTTTAATTTCAGAGCTCATATCTATCCATTTTCCATGTTTTCTTGATAATAACCAAAATCACTTCAGTTCTTACATTAATATCTATGGCATTGTACTAACAAAAACAGTGCTTTTAGACATTCCATGTTTTCTTTTCTGTCTTTTTTAGTCACATGATACACACAGGAGTTAGGACTGGATTGTATGACCATTGTTTCTGATGACTTTTGATGGTCTAATAATTTTTTCCACAACTATATGTTTATTTATGTACATTTATATAATAGATTTATAAATGTTCCAGTAGAAAGAACCTGTAAAGTGAATGTATTGCAATGTACAGACAGTGTTTTGAAGTAGATCTGGTAACTCTGAGACTAAAAGTGAAACCCATTCTCTAATAAATTGTCACAATTTCACATTTTCACCCAAAACTGTACAGCCAACTAACATTTTTGACCTAACCTTTTTTTTTTATTAGTGACTAAAACTTGGTAAAGTTTCAGTACTTTTACTCTGGAGGCATTTTACTTGTAGACCAGTGTAATAGATTACTTATTTTTTGGAATAGAATTTGCCTCTATTTGTAAAACAGTAGGATTATCACCTGTTCTGATACTGTCATGGAAAAAAATATTAGACCACCCCTTGTTTTCTTCAGTTTCTTGTTCATTTTAATGCCTGGTACAACTAAAGGTACATGTGTTTGGACAAATATAATGAAAACAACAAAAAATAGCTCATAGTAGTTTAATTTCAGAGCTGATATCTATCCATTTTCCATGTTTTCTTGATAATAACCAAAATCACTTCAGTTCTTACATTACTATCTATGGCATTGTACTAACAAAAACAGTGCTTTTAGACATTCCATATTTTCTTTTCTGTCTGTTTTAGTCACATGATACACACATGAGTTAGGACTGGATTGTATAACCATTGTTTCTGATGACTTTTGATGGTCTAATAATTTTTTCCACAACTATATGTTTATTTATGTACATTTATATAATAGATTTATAAATGTTCCAGTAGAAAGAACCTGTAAAGTGAATGTATTGCAATGTACAGACAGTGTTTTGAAGTAGATCTAGTAACTCTGAGACTAAAAGTGAAACCCATTTTCTAATAAATTGTCACAATTTCACATTTTCACCCAAAACTGTCCAGCCAACCAACATTTTTGACTTAACTTTTTTTTTTTATTAGTGACTAAAACTTGGTAAAGTTTCAGTACTTTTATTCTGGAGGCCTTTTTTTATTTGTAGACCAGTGTAATAGATTACTTATTTTTTGGAATAGAATTTGCCTCTATTTGTAAAACAGCAGGATTATGACATGTTCTAATACAGTTGCAGAAAAAATTATAAGACCACTCCTTGTTTTCTTCAATTTCATGTTCATTTAATGCCTGGTACAACTAAAGGTACATGTGTTTGGACAAATATAATGAAAACAAAAAAAGTTCACAGTAGTTTAATTTCAGAGCTCATATCTATCCATTTTCCATGTTTTCTTGATAATAACCAAAATCACTTCAGTTCTTACATTAATATCTATGGCATTGTACTGACAAAAACAGTGCTTTTAGACATTCCATATTTTCTTTTCTGTCTGTTTTAGTCACATGATACACACAGGAGTTAGGACTGGATTGTATAACCATTGTTTTTGATGACTTTTGATGGTCTAATAATTTTTTTCCACTTCTTTATATTGATTTATGTACATTTATATAATAAATTTATAAATATTCCAGTACAAAGAACATATAAAGTGAATGTATTGTGGTGAACAGACAGTGTTTTGAAGTAGATCTGGTAACTCTGAGACAAAAAGTGAAACCCATTTTCTAATAAATTGTCACAATTTCACATTTTCAACCAAAACTGCACAGCCAACTAACATTTTTGACTTAACTTCTCTTTATTAGTGACTAAGTATGGTAAAGTTTCAGTACTTTTGTTCTGGAGGCATTTTACTTGTAGACCAGTGTAATAGATTACTTTTTTTTTTTTTTGTAAAAGAATGTGTTTCTATTTGTACAACAGTAGGATTATCATATGATCTGATCCAGCCAACAAACAACAAAAAAATTACACTGGTCAACAACAAATTTATTGTTTAAGTTTTTTGAGCTGATTTAGGATAATTTTGGTGTGCTGAATCCAAAAATCACATGAATTTTGCTCAATCAGGTCAACTTTCTGAACTATGCTACATATTGGCTTTTTAACATTTTTGCTTACATTTATGGGCATTTTCACATCATATGATACAAAATACTTTCATATTTCTTGCA
Organism: Sphaeramia orbicularis; assembly: GCF_902148855.1. NCBI lineage: Eukaryota > Metazoa > Chordata > Actinopteri > Kurtiformes > Apogonidae > Sphaeramia > Sphaeramia orbicularis. Next base: position 41,954,358 of record NC_043967.1, on the reverse strand, counting down.
ATAAACCAGTTCTGAAGATTTTACTTTTGCCAATTTATGATTAATGTTTTTTTTAATATTACAGGTGAATGAAATGGCTTCGACTAGAAGATCTTGCAAAAATAAGCCTGACGTATTCTGCTACATCTGCGGTGAATACACCATTGTACCTAACAGGAATCAAGTCACAAGTTTCATAAAGTGTGCTTACCAATCTTATTTTGGTATTAATTATTATATTTTGCGAGAAGATCAAATTTTCCCAAATCATATTAGCAAAAAAAAACCTGACCTGATTGAGAAAAACAGATGTCATTTTTGGATTTAGCGGTGCAAAATGGTCCTAATTCAGTTGAAAAAACCTAGACAACTTGCAAAAAACATTTTTTTGTAACCCAGTGTTATTAGACCATCAAAAACAATGGTTATACAATCCAGTCCTAACTCCTGTGTGTATCATGTGACTAAAACAGACAGAAAAGAAAACATGGAATGTCTAAAAGCACTGTTTTTGTCAGTACAATGCCATAGATATTGATTTAACAACTAAAGTGATTTTGGTTATTATCAAGAAAACATGGAAAATGTCTAGATATCAGCTCTGAAATTAAACTACTATGAGCTATTTTTGTTGTTTTTATTATATTTGTCCAAACAAATGTACCTTTAGTTGTACCAGGCATTAATGGCATATAATAGTTACATACTGAGTCCCAGTTACACTTAAACCATTAAGAATAAATCACATTGTCACAATCATTTCCTGAGTAGAGGTAAAAATGTTCATTTTTCCAGCTTTATGGCCAACAGGGTACTTGCACCATTCATTTAGTAATGACGGTACTGAATTTTTAATACATTCATACGATATCAAGGACTTTATTTCAACATAAAACACCATGTCTTGTCTTTTCATGTGCAGGAATAAATGTAAAGAAAATATCTCTTTGGGGATTATTAATAAATATTTAAAATGCACACAAAGCTGCTGTCATTGTAGTACATGATTATATTAATGAAATACTAAAACTGTTGTTGCAGTTTGGTACTAGTCAGCGTTGTCCTTTGGGTGGCAGTAAAACTCTTTGTTATTTCTTCAAAGAATTCTCTGCAGCTGAGATGTGACTGAACATAAGGCAACAATCAAAGTCTGGACATTGTCCCTGTGGTAAATATAATCCTTTAGACCAGGGGTGTCAAACTCATTTTAGTTCAGGGGCCACATTCAGCTAAATTTGATCTGAATTGGGCCAAACCAGTAAAATATATATATTGTCAACTCTAAACTTTTCTCTGTTTTAGAGCGAAAAAAGTTCATTTACATTATGAAAAGGTTTACATCTACAAACTATCCTTTCAAAAGATGTGAATAACATGAAGAAACTGAAAAAATAAGTGTAATTTTAACAATTTCATGCCTCAGTTTATCATTTCCACACATACATTACAACTTACAGATCACAGTGGATCTACAAACACACAAAACATTTAATAACAGACAGAATATTGTTAAAATTGTGCTTACTTCTCCTAAGACATTTCAGGTTGTTCATATTTGTTCAAGTTATTTACATTTTTTGCGAAATTATACATTGTTTTAATGTAAATACATGAAAACATTTACATTTACAAAGAGCAACATTTGGAGTTGTCATTATTTAGATGTTATTATGATCGTATTTTACTGGTCCCGCCCACTTGAGATTAAATTGTTCTGAATGTGGAACCTGAACTAAAAGGATTGTTAATATCTTAGTGTAATTTTTGCATTTCGCAAATTCATCCCAGGGGCCGGACTGGACCCTGTGGTGGGCCGGATTTGGCCCCCGGGCCGCATGTTTGACACCTGTGCTTTAGACAGTGTTGTAATGGTAAAGACTGGATTCTGTAGCTCAGGGGAGTCAAACTCATTTTCTTCGGGGGTCACATTCAGCCCAATTTGATCTGAAGTGGGCCGGACCAGTAAAATAATAGCATGATAACCAATAAATAACGGCAACTCCAAATTACTTCAGTGCAAAAAATTACATTAAATTATGCCAATATTGACGTTTACAAACTATCCAAACAAAAAGGATGTGAATAACCTGAAAAAAAAGAAATTTGTTAAGAAATATAAATACAACTTTATCAGTATTATGCCTCAACTTATCATTTATACATATGCATTACAGATCAGATCTACAAAGGCACAAAACATTTAGTAACAGGCAGAATATTGTTAAAATTGCACTTGATTTTCTTTAGATATTTCAGGTTGTTCATATTTGTTCAGGTTATTCACATTTTATTGTTAAAGGATAGTTTGTTAATGTAAACATTTTCATAATTTAATGTTTTTTGCACTAAATCAAAGAGAAAAAAATAAGTGTTGTCATTATTTCTAGATTATTATGATACTATTTTTGAGTTTGATGCCCTAACTTGCACTTTGCAGATTCATCCCGCGGGCCTGATTGGAACCTTTGGCTGGCCGGTTTTGGCTCCCGGGCCGCATGTTTGACACCTGTGCTGTAGCTGATCTGAGGACATCAAATGTATGTTATTCTTTATTTTAACGAACAGATGGCTGAACTTGTACTGTGCGTCCTTTCAAAGCCTCCGTCTCCATAAGAACCTTTCATTTTATCCACAGCGTTTGTCAAGGACAGATGGCTTCACTGTAAACTTCAGACAATAAATCTCACTAAATTAATCTTATAGAGACAGAAAACTCTTAAAAAAAAACCCTCATCTTTGACCTGAACCTGTAAAATAAACAGCCTGATCATGTGATTATGTGATTCGTCTGAAACTTCACACAGCTTGACAAAGAAAAGATAAAACCCGTTATTTCTTCATGTTCTCGGAGCTGAATGGGAATAATGGGAGAAAAAGGAGGCGGTATTATGTAATTCCCTGCCGTCTCTATCCACCTGTTGTTCGGGACGGATGGCAGGAAGCTCTGAGGCACAATTGCAGAAATAAAGTGGAGTGTTGGCGTGATCGTCACCATTCTCAGCTCAGCTCTGTGAATGTGCACAGTTGGTGTGGAGGAGAGTTTCCCACCTCCACAGTGTTGTGCAGAGAAAAAGACAACTGCACATTCCCATGTTGTTGGACAGTGAGGCAGCATAATGCAGGTTATGCAGATCTGGCCCTCTGCCTTTTTGGTTTTACATATTGGACTGTTTCAGCTTCTCACACAGTGAAGCATAGCGTGAAATAAGTTTGTGTAACAGGGATTTTATTTGTGCACAGTCTTGATGTGAAATATAGGCTCATATTTTAGCTGTAGTTGTAGGATGTTCAGGGATGAGTTGTTTTAGTTTCATAGAATTAAAGTAGAAAGGAAAGAAAAGGAAAGGCAGCAAAATGTGAAACTATTTAGCATTTAAGGACCTAGTGTGACTTTTGTGTCAGTTCCCAAATGATTTTTTCTCTATTTAACCTTTCCTAAGAGATTTATCACCATATATTACAACATTCTCCTCTAAATTTTGCATTTTTTTCCAGTGAAAATCATCTATTTTCCGATGTTTAATTCACTGATCATGTAGATGTTCATAAAAGCTCAGATTAAAGTCAAAGTTTTTATATCAGATCAGTAAAAATGAAGAAAAAGTGACTTAAAAGTACGATTTATCATTAACAAAAGTGTCTTCATTCACTGTCATTGATCCAACATTTATTATTATGCATTTATTTCAGTGAAAATCAGGTATTTTCCGATATTTATTTTACCGATCTTGTACTTTAATCATGATGCTGAGATTACATTTGAGGGTTATTTTATCAAAAACAGAAAAAAAAAGAGAAAAAGTGACTTTATCAGTAAAATCTACCATTAACTGAACATACACCAGCATGTCCGAGCACTGTCATTGATCCAACTCTATGGGTTTTACTGGTGAATCAATGTTGTAGAAGATGACAGTGTTTCCATGGTAACTACAGAGCCTCTGAGCATCCAAATGGGTCATATCTGATGATCATGAAAAGATGAAAAACTGTATTTTACACCAATTATTTACATGGATTGATAGAATTAATGGATCTACAGTTTAGATCAGTAGATGCTTTTGATCAGTAGTGGATCTTTGGGTGTTTATGGGTAAAGCAAACCCATCTTCATCTTCTGACTTTATGATTTATGCATCTTTAACTGAAGTAAATATAGACTTATAAGGGAAAATGTTACAAAAATATGAAGAAAGGTGACTTTTTTTTCTCTGTCACCTTCAAAAATCACCGATGCCAAATATTTCAGAATAAAAACTTGACACAAAAACTGTTGTAAAGAGACTCAGCTGTCCTTGAAAAACACAAAACAGAATCTCCCTTTAGTCGTTTTATCGCTTTCAGAGTTTTTATTCCAGACTACCTGTAAAACTGTCATAACAAAAACATAGATAAATTTAACCCTTTCATGCACACTGGTCACTCCAGTGGACAGTTATTCTACGGCTTTTCTATTGTTCATTCATGGGTTTTGTTGTTTTAGTTCCATATCAGGACTCTTATGCTTCATCCAAAACACTGCAATTCATACAATTACTGTAACTTTGCTGTTCTTGATAAACCTGATCTGCAGTAACATGTTTTAGTGTAAATCAAATGCTAATTGGTATTAGACTGTAATTAACAAACAAATGTCTGTTTTTTTGGTTGTTGTTTTTTTTTTTTTTGCATATCCTCCTGAGACCCAGCAATGCATTTTGTCCTCTGTAGGGGACAAAAGTTTGACAGTTTTACTTTAAAAATGCTGTCCATTACAAAGGACATTCCATTAAAAAAAATCAATCAATAAATAAAAGTAGTTTTAAAAATGTATCTTAAAAAACTGTTGCATTATGCAGTTTCCAATCAAGGCAATTTTTTTAATGTAAAAAAGCTAAAACTGTCCATTTCCTGGGTCTCAGGAGGATATTATCTCCATGAAATGAGTAATAACTAATATTAGAGTATGATAAAATGTGAGAAAACAGCAGCAATTTAGCAATTAGTGGCATTAAAAATGCTTTTATTTCATAGTTTTCAAACAGTATATCACTTTCTGATGATGATTTTTATATAAATGTTTCTTTGCTTCAAAACTTAAATGCATGGTGTCCAGCTGAATGGACATTTTTGTAACTCCATGAAGAATACGTTCATAAAAAAATAAAAAAATAAGTAAAATAAAAATCAATTGCATTGTTTTTTTCATGCCTAAACAGGAACAAAAACACTCAAGAAAAAAATATTGACTAAGGTTCTCATAATTCGTGCATGAAAGGGTTAATATATTTTTGGTTTTCAAACAGTTATTTATATTGATGGGGGAGGTCTGTATTGGAAAATGTAATGATGGGCTTATCCCCTCGCATGCGTAATGAGAGCTCGTGCCAAAATCAGGGCTCAAAACCAAAGCACCATCTGTCCATCAGGCACAGTTTGCTCCGACCAGATCAAGACGACGCGTCGCCTTTTACGCACGGCACATCATCATTCCGAGCTACTCTTCGTCACTTAGCGTTGAAGTGAAGTGCATCACACGACAGGATGCTGCTGAAAGCTTCCACACACGTTTCTTTAGACTCGTAGAGTTTGTAGATTTCTCCTCTTAGCCGTGCGTAAAAACCGAAGCGTTACGCACGGACGCGTAAAAACCAGGATTCGACTTTTTTTTTTTTTTTTTTTGGATATCTGAGCCTGATTTAAAACAGGATGGAAAACTTTACAACATCTCCGGAGGTGAATCACACTTTAGGGGTTTGGATGGACCACAGTATTCAGTACAAAGTCATTAGTAGTTTGTTACTTTTCATCATCTGCGCTTTAGGGATCGTTGGTAATGTCATGGTGATCCTGGTGGTGCTCACTACCAAACACATGCGGACTCCTACTAACTGTTACCTGGTCAGTTTGGCTGTGGCTGACCTCATGGTGCTCACAGCAGCTGGTTTACCCGCTATTACAGAAAGCATCTTCGGTTCCTGGGTGTTCGGCCACTATGGGTGCCTCTGCATCACCTACTTCCAGTACCTCGGGATCAACGCGTCCTCCTGCTCCATAACAGCCTTCACCATCGAAAGATACATCGCCATCTGTCATCCCATTAAAGCCCAGTTTCTGTGCACCCTATCCAGAGCCAAAAAGATTATTTTATTCGTCTGGGCTTTCACTTCTTTGTACTGCGTCATGTGGTTCTACCTCTCAGACATCCAGGAGCTCGTCTATGATAACATCACCATCATCACCTGCGGTTACAGAGTCCCCAGGAAGTTTTATTTACCCATTTATTTTTTTGACTTTGGGGTGTTTTTTGTGGTGCCTCTGCTGCTCTCTGCGGTTCTGTACGGACTCATTGCCAGGATCCTTTTCCTTAACCCGCTACCCTCCGACACCAAGGAGAAGAAGAAGAAGAAGAACGGACACAATAACCACACCATCAATAACAACACCAGCTGTAAAAACTCACGTCACTCCAGTTCCACCGCGACCTCCCGCAGACAGGTGGGTGGTGTGAGATCCTGGCTGACGCACAGCTTCAGCTCCAAAAGTGTCCATCTGAAGTTAGTTTACAAAAATGTCCTGCTTTTCTGCAAATGATGCCAAAAGTTTTAAATGCAGTTTCACAGATTTTTCAAATATATACAGGGTGGGGAAGCAAAATTTACAATATTTTCAGACAGGGATTGAAAGACAGTGTATGACCAAATAGTTATGAGAATCTATTTGCCACAAGAAAATGTACATAATAGAAAATGTTTTTATTCTATGTGTCCTCCTTCTTTCTCAATAACTGCCTTCACACGGTTCCTGAAACTTGCGCAAGTGTTCCTCAAATATTCGGGTGACAACTTCTCCCATTCTTCTTCAATAGTATCTTTAACCCTTTCGTGCACGAATTATGAGAACCTTCATCAAATTTTTTTCCTGCGTGTTTTTATTCCCCTTAGACATGAAAACAACAATGCGATTGAAAATTTTCTTCTGGAAAATAAATTATAAAATAAAATAAAAAATAATTAAATTTTTTTTTTTTAAATACATAAAAAAAAAAAAAATAATAAAAAATATTATGAACCTATTTTTCATTAAGTTGCAAAAAAAATCCAGTCAGCTGGACACCACACATTTAATTTTTGATGCACAGAAACATGTATTTACTGATAAATTGTGTGAGAACTATGGAGAGGGCTTGTGATTCTGGGGGTTTATGCTCAGGAGAGAGCTACATAATTTTACCAATTCATGTCAGAAAAGATATGTAGTGTCTTAAAACTTTAATAAAGATATGTGTAAACAAAAAAAAACAAAAACAGAAAAGAACAACAAAATCCATGAAAATACAAGAGAACAGCTGTAGAGTAGCTGTCCACTGCAGTGAGCAGTATGCATGAAAGGGTTAAGAAAGTCGACATTGCTGTGTGATGTTCTATTGGTAGCATGTTCTAAAACGCCCCAAATAGCAGAATCCAGAGGGTTTAGATCTGGGCTAGAAGGCGGCCATAAACATGATTCCCAAAAATTGATAAAGTTGGATTTGTTGCTGTTGTCAACAAGTGTTCTGGTGTTCTTGTGTAAGATTTTAACTTCAAATCATATTTTACTGCATTTCTAACGGTCTTGTTGTCTACCTCAAGTTCAATTGCCATTTTTCTCATGGATTTGGTTGGATCCTTTAGGATTTTGGATTAGAGAGCTTTAATAAAAGCTTTGGTTCGTTTTTTGTTGCTTCCTCCACTTCCAGACTTTCTGGTAATAGTTTTGCTCATAGTCATTCTCTTCTTTCCATTATAAACAGTCTTTATGGACACTCCAACTATTTTTGAAATCTCCTTTGGTGTGACGAGTGCATTCAGCAAATCACACACTCTGACGTTTGCTTTCCTGATTACTCATATGGGCAAAAGTTTCTGAGACGGTATGGATAATAGTGTTAGGTATGATTATGACATCAATATATGTTTGGTTTCAAAACAACTGACGTAGTGCCTGCTGAGAAAAAACAACTAAATGTTCATTGTAGATTTTGCTTCCCCACCCTGTATATATATGTATATATATATATATATATATATATATATATATATATATATATATATATATATATATATATATATATATATATATATATATACACACACACAGTAAAAAACAGTGTCAATTTAACTCAGGGGTGTCAAAATCATTTTAGTTCAGGGGCCATATTCAGCTAAATTTGATCTGAAGTGGGCCGGGGCCAGTAAAATAATAACACTGGGTTACAAAAAAATGTTTTTTGCAAGTTGTCTAGGTTTTTTCAACTGAATTAGGAACATTTTGTATAGCACATTTCAGCAACAAGGCAATTCAAGGTGCTTCACACAGGACATTGAAATACAACGACAAGGGAAAAAGAAACACATTTAAAACATTATAAAAGAAACATGTAAAAGGTGATTAAAAACAGCAAGTAAGAAAACACATAAAATCCAAAAATATAAAAACATACACATTAAAGTAAGAGTTGCAGTGCAGAGTTTGGAAGGACAATATAAAATTTAAAAAGTAAAAAGTAAAAGTAGATTGGTAAATGTAAGTGATTTAGAAAAGGCACATTCAACAGGTTATTTTAGCTGCTTATATACAACAAATGAAAATAACACTGGGTTACAAAAAAATGTTTTTTGCAAGTTGTCTAGGTTTTTTCAACTGAATTAGGACCATTTTGCACCGCTAAATCCAAAAATGACATCTGTTTTTCTCAATCAGGTCAGGTTTTTTTGCTAATTTGATTTTGAAAAATTTGATCTTCTCACAAAATTGATTAAATTTTTGTGACTTTATCAGTTGATTTTTTATATAGTTCTCACCCAAAATAGGTTTTAAGAGAAAAAAAAAATCATTTGATCACTTGATTCCTGTTAGGTACAATGGTGTATTCACCACAGATGTAGCAGAATACGTCAGGCTTATTTTTGCAAGATCTTCTAGTCGAAGCCATTTCATTCACCTGTAATATTAAAAAAACCATTAATCATAAATTGGCAAAAGTAAAATCTTCAGAACTCGTTTATTGCAAGAAATATGAAAGAATTTTGTATCATATGATGTGAAAATGCCCATAAATATAAGCAAAAATGTTAAAAAGCCAATATGTAGCATAGTTCAGAAAGTTGACCTGATTGAGCAAAATTCATGTGATTTTTGGATTCAGCACACCAAAATTATCCTAAATCAGCTCAAAAAACTTAAACAATAAATGTGTTGTTGACCAGTGTTATATAATAACCTATAAATAATGACAATTCCAAATTTTTGTCTTTGTTTTAGTGTAAAAAAAACCAACAACATTAAATTCTGAAAATATTTACTTTTATAAACTATCCAAAAAAAAAAAAAAAAAACTCTTAAAAAAACTGAAATTTGAATTCAAAAACATAAGAAAATTTACACTGTAAGCCCGGAATTTGTATTTACTAAAATGCTTTATGCAGTTAATGATGTAAGTTTTATGATGTTACCATAAAATGTTCAGTATATTCTACTAATTTGTAGACATAGTTGAAAGTACGAAAAAGTTTAAGTTGAATGGAATTAAATCACTAAGTTTTAGTCATGACCACACCTTTTTTATCTTCGCATTGCATTGTGGGTATTGGGCATGTTGTTGAAAATGTGTTATTTTTCTGTGCAGGGGTTCAGCGGGGTTGTGGTGTTAGTGTTAATTTGGATTTAATGTGTGTATGGCAGTGTTTATTGGCCTTTTTGTGTTTGTTTTTGTATTTTTGTAGAGCTGCACCATGTGTCAGAGCCATAGGAAGAGTAATGGCTTTACTATTCCTCAAAAATTGTTTGTGTACAATAAAAATTTTAATAATTTGTTGCTTCAAAGCTCTTCCTGTACTGCCAAAAGACATTGAGCTAATTTCCAATCATACTACAATATTAAGTCAAAAATGTTGTAAATATCTTGATCAGGAATAGGATTTTGAGTTTGATTATCTTAAATAGAGTTCTTTAATCAATGTTAAATTAATCTGGGCACAATTGAGAAAATTAGTCGGTTTAACCTAAAATGCTGAGTTGAATGGTTGGATAGTGGGGTTGATTTTACAGCAGATTTAAAGTACGAATAACTTGTCTTTTAGTGTTTTCTACTTAAAAGTTTAAGTTCAATACTTTTAGCATTAAAGTTGAACCTACTTAAACCAACTGATTAGTCGATCATTACTCAAATCGTTTAAGTGCAATCACTCGCCTAAAATTTTTGAGTAAACTCTACTTATCCGGGCTTACAGTGTAGTGCAATTTTAACAATATTATTCCTCAACTTATCATTTCTACATGTACATTATGGATCAGATCTGCAAAGACACTAAACACTGAGGAACAGGAAGAAAAACTGTTAAAATTGAGTTCAATTTTCTTTAGACATTTCAGGTTGTTCATATTTGTTCAGGTTATTCACATTTTAGTGTTACAGGATAGTTTGTAAATGTAATATTTTCATTATTTATTTATTTATTTGCACATAATAAAACAGCAATGGTAAAAAAAACAACATTCAAACAAGTAACAAAATTGTGCAGGAGAGGTTAGAAGCCAAAAAAAGAAGGCTTGTATGAATACTTCCCCCGAAATGAACAATACACAAAAAAGAATTAAAAATGACAATATAACTGAAACAATAAACTAAAATAAAAACAGCAAAAATGTAATCCACATTACAAATCATCAAATACAAATCAAGTGATATACAGCCTTACATTTTTTCATGAATTGAAGTCCTTTTCAGATGCTTTTTAAACAATGATAAAGTAGATGTTGATTGAAATTCAGGTCTTAGATTATTCCACAGATTTGGTCCACGGTATTTTAGAGAATACTGACAGACTGAAGTTCAGCAGTACGGAAGATAAAATGTGCTTGAGTATTGTGTCGAAAAGTTGTGAATAACATAAGACAACATAAAGAAATTCTGAAAAACTTTAGGAAGAATTTTATGTTATTTTTTTCACTGAAACAAAGAATAAAAAATTAAGTTATTAATTCAAGATTTTTTTTGCTTAATTCAAGATTTTTTTTTAACTTAATTGAAGATTTTTTTTTGGCCTAATTCAAGATTTTTTAACTTAATTGAAAATATTTTTGGCTTACTTCAAGATTTTTTTGCTAAAAATTGGAGTTTTTTGTTTTTTTGGCTTAATTGAACTTTTTTTTTTTTTTTTTTACTTAATCGCAGATTTTTTTTTTGGCTTAATTCAAGATTTTTTCCTTAGTTCAAGTCCAATTTTTTTTTTTTTTTTTTTTGCTTAATTCAATTCAAGCCTATGGAATTTTTGCACTTGGCAAAAACATCCCACGGGCCGAACTGGACCCCTTGGCATTTGGCCCCCGGGCCGCATGTTTGACACCCCTGGTTTAACTCTTAGAGCAGTGGTTCCCAACTTTTTTTGGCTCGTGTCCCATTTTAACATCACAAATTTCTGGCGACCCCAGAGATTCAAAACACAGACTTTTTTTGTTTTTTTGCTAAATTAATTTGTTTTTGATCATGTAATAGTTTGCTATACTATGTTGCAAATAAATATTAATTTTAGAGGACATTTGGTCTATATACTATATATTATTATGGATGGAGGCAGTAAAGCCAGGTGTAGATTACTGCACAAAGTGAGAATTTTATTTCCCTTGGTCAGGATATATACAGTCAGTCCAGCTTGGATTTACAAGGCTGACAAATAATACTGAACAAACAAGAACTAAAACTATGAATTATGAAAGAGCTGCAGCATCTGAAACTGACCACAATGAACATTTGACAGATAAACAGAACCACAGTGCTTCAGTTTCAGCTTCAGTTTGTCATGTCTGTTATGTATTGGGATTGTCTCTCTCAACTCAGCATATATTTTTTATTAGTAAGATTTTATTTATTTTTATCAGTTACTAGAAATTTCAGGCGACCCCATTTGAATTCCAGGCGACCCCACATGGGGTCCCGACCCCAAGGTTGAAAAACACTGTCTTAGAGAGTTGTTTCTGATAACATTTGGTCCCACTTAAAATTATGAGGTGTGTTGAATGAAACCTGGTATAAAACATCAGAAAATGAACACAATAAATCTCACACAAGGTCAAACTAAACACTATCACTGGTTTATAAAAGCTGGGTTTTGTGTTTTACTGCTTGTTGCGTTTATTAAATTTCAGTCTGAAGAACAAATACAATCCACAGATCCATCCAGTCCATAGATCCAATAAATCACTCCATGAGAATAAAAATGTAAAATACAAACTTCACCAGTTAAATATTTAATTTGTGCAGTCAGACTTAAAAGGAGTAGGCTAAAGCTTTATACATTATCTTAGAGCACATCTTCAACTTTGACAAACATAACATATTGACACACCAACACTGAAAACAATATAAACTATCATAATGCTAAAATAATATTTAATGTTACATACAAACATTCGACTTAGTTTACTGCTGTACGTACTTCTCACATATCCACATTGGATATTGATACAAACACTGACAAATGCATTAGAACACAGGTGTCAAACATGCGGCCCGGGGGCCAACTCCGGCCCACCAAAGGGTCCAGTCCGGCCCCTGGGATGAATTTGTGAAATGCAAAAATTACACTGAAGATATCAACAATCAAGTATGTTAAATCATTTTAGGTCATTTCAATCTAAAGTGGATCAGACCAATAAAATACTATCATAATAACCAATAAATAATGAAAACTGTAAATTTGTCTCTTTGTTTTTGTGAAAAAAGAAGTAAAATTGCACAAAAATGTTCACATTTACAGACTATCCTTTTACAAAAAAATGTGAATATCTGAAATGTCTTAAGAGAAGTATGTGGAATTTTAATAAAATTCTCCCTGTTATTTCATATTTTGTGTATTTGTAGATCCACTGTGATCTCTAAAGTTGTGATTCACATGTATAAATGATAAACTGAGGCGTAATATCATTAACATTGCACTTATTTTACTAACAAATTTTCAGGTTGTTCATATTTGTTCATGTTATGTTCAAGTACAGTTCGTAGATGTAAACATTTTCATTACGGAAGTGACTTTTTTCACTCAAAAGTTCTTATCCTATTATTTATATTACTTTACTAGTCCAGCCCACTTTAAATCATATTAGGCTGAATGTGGCCCCTGAACTAAAATGAGTTTGACACCCCTGCATTAGAACGTTCTTAATCTAATAAACCTAATGTTGGTGTAGGACTTCTGCACAGAACTGTATGTAATGTGTCAAACCACAATAAAACCACTAGAAATTCACTGACTTAATTCATTCTGATTTAGACTTAATTCACTCAGAGCTTAATTGTTTTGTTTCACCAGGTTTAAAGGGTCAGTTCACCAAATAAAAACATACATTTTTTATATATAGGCAGCAAACTATTACTGAAACTGTTGGGAGAAAAAAAAATAATGTTGTTATTGTCATAGTGTGCTTTAACTTAAATATTTGTTTGTTGTAATACAGTGAATACAGAAAGTGTAATGAGATGTAGCTACATCTGTAAAGGTAGAATACACCTTTTTCAGTCAATATTTTTTCCATGTAACTTAGCATTTTATTGCTGATTACTGAACTCAATTTTTCATAGCATTTTCATGACTATATATAGTGTTGCCCACAACTTTGGATAAAATATTTAGCTCTTTTTATTAAAATCATTCACCACTTTTACACAGAGATCCCAGAAAAAAGGTAAGATTGTGATCCCACCTTTTTTTTTTTTTTTTGTTGCCATTGTTACTCCTTCGGCTTGACTGTGGGAAATCGGTCAGAGGTGAGACTTTTACACAGCGGACCTGCGTTACGGAATCAAAGGGGCGGTGACTCAGTGCAGCGTATAGTCAAGGTTATTATCGTTAACAAAAACGAACGAAATGACAAAAACTAGAACTGAAAAAAACATTTTTGTTAACTGAAATAAAAAAAAAAAAACTATAAGTAGAAGAAAAAAAATAATAACTAACTGAAACTGTATTATGTGTTTACAAAACTAACTAAAATGTCTAAAAATGATTTATAAAATTCTCTTAGTTTTCGTCTTTGTAATGTCAGATTGATTTGAAATGGATTTATTCATTTGAGGAATTTTATCTAGCGTCACCATATGACATTTCCACGGTCCGTCACTTGTCGTTTAGAGTCGTCTTCTAGTCCCCACTCTACCTGGGAACATGGAGACTAAAGTTGGGAGAAAGAGTCCTGTCTGGGATTTATTTGAATACGACAGTGAAGAAGAGAACAGATATGAAAAAAATAAATAAAATTAATACTAAAACTAAGCATTTAGAAAAAAAAAAATTAAAACTAATAAAAACTAGCAATCCTGCTCTAAAAACTAATTAAAACTAACTGAATTAGAGAAAAAAAAGTCAAAACTAAATAAAACTAAACTATAATGAAAATCCAAAACTATTATAACCTTGCGTATAGTGTGACATATAACTTGCGCACTGGAAATACCCCAATCATAGCGGTGTTGCTAACCTCTCCAGAGTCTTTCCCGTCTTTCACCGTTCCACAAATGTTATCATGCTTAGGGTCCTGTGCCTGAAGTGACAACAGCTAACGCAGGGGTGTCAAACTCATTTTAGTTCAGGGGCCACATTCACCCCAACATGATCTAAAGTGGGCCGGACCAGTCAAATAATAACAGTGAAAAAAAGTAAAATTACATTATGATAATGTTTACATCTACAACGTTTCATTAAAAATCTGAACAACATGAACAACTTCAAATGTCTTAAGAAAAATAAGTGCTATTTTAACAATATTCTGCCTCAGTTTATCATTTACACATGTGCATTACAACTTATGTTACAATTACAAATACACCAAATGTATAGTACCAGGTATTATATTGATAAATTGCTTTTATTTCTCTTAAGATATTTCAGTTTGTTCATATTTGTTTAGGTTTCTCACATTTTTTTGTAAAAGGATAGTTTGTTAATATAAACATTTTCATGTAATTTTACTTTTTTTCACTAAAACAAAGAGAAAATCTGCAGTTGTCATTATTTATACGTTATGATACTATTTTAGTGATCTGACCCAAATGAGATCTGTGTATTGAACCTGAATTAAAATGATTTTTACACTATTGATTGTTAATATCTTCAGTGTAAGGATGTAACGATTACCAGTATAACGATAAACCATGGTAAATTGAAGACGGTTAGTATTACCGATTAAATTCTAATTATCATGATAACCGTGTTGATTACACACTTTTAGGGGAAAACCCTATGTAAAAATCTGCTTTATATGTCAATATTTGAGTACATTTTAATTTAGTTTCAATTTTCAATTTAATATATTTATAGTTGGACCAATATTCAGTTTAAGTCTTTGAAAAGGTTCATTAAGCATCTTTGTGTTATTTATGCAATAAATTAAACAAATTTTTTTCAAATCAGATTTTAAAAATTTTATGTGTTTTTTGTCCTTTTAGTTGATGATAAGTAGGTTAAGAGGTGAAAAAAATATAGACAGGTGATATAGATGAAGTTGTGCTGAAAAACAACATTCCAAACATGGTGTAGTAATATTTGTTTATATAGTATGATAAAGGCAAAATCAAAAGGGCTGAAAAACGGACAAAATATAGCTCAGACCACCTAAGGGTTAATATTTGAATGTTTCTGCAACAGAAGGACATTGTGCCTGTTATTTATTTATTTATCTATGCATTTATTTATTTATTTTTTTTTTTCAAAATACAACTTGGTTAAATTATTTCAGTGTGTGTATTAGTACTTTTTGAAAATTTTAGCACAATTTCAACAATACCGCGATAATGATAACCATGAATAATTTGGTCACAATAATCGCGATATGAAATTTTCGTATCCTTACATCCCTACTTCAGTGTAATTTTTACATTTCACTAATTAATCCTAAGGCCAGATGGGACCCTTTGGCGGGCCAGATTTGGCCCCCGGGCCACATGTTTTGACACCTGTGAGCTAATGGATGTGGGCGTCTCCCCAGTTGACATCTCTCTGGTCACATTGATATGTTGTACCGTAAATGGCTCGTGCTCATTGTTAAATCCCCCTGGCATGAGGTTCGCACACATAATATATCATCAAAACATTACATCTTGGTTGTGTAACTCGAGGTTTTCCTTTTACACAGTGTTCCAGGATCCTGATTCCACCTTTATCACGGCTCGGTTACTACCTCCAGAGGCGTAATCAAAGCTGTGATAAAGGTGGAACCAAATGATCCCACCATATGTTACACAGACGTCGTTTTGGAATAAAGGGGAAATATTCCCGCTACAGAAGTGCTGTGTAAAAGGGACTATTATGACAATGTAATGTATTTTCTTATTTTATATTAAGTGTAACAGGGACTCAGTATGTAATCATTACGCCTGGTTAAAGGTCATTACTGATGTGTATTAATAGGATAAAAAAAAAAAGAAGGAAAACAAAATAATTCCAACTTTATGCACTGTAAAAAAAAAATCCTGTTGTTTTTACGGAAAAAAAAAAAAACTGGCTGCTGTGGTTACCAGAACAATACTGTAAAAAACACATCCAACTGTAAACGTATTTATGGAGTGACATGTAGATTTAACATTTTAACCATAAAGACCCAAACATCCATCACCAACCAAAAGCATCTACTGATCTAAACTGTTTAATACCTGTTGATCTATTAATTCTATCAATCGATGTAAATAATCGGTGTGAAATACAATTTGTCATCTTTTCATGGTCATCACATATGACCCATTTGGACGTTCAGAGGCCCCGTAGTGAACGTGGAAACACCGTCACCTTCTACAACATTGATTCACCAGTAAAACCCATGGAGTTGGATCAGTGACAATGGATGGAAATGCCTGGTTGTATCTTCAGTTAATGATATATGCGTCTGAAAAGTCACTTTTTTGCGTTTTTTTCTGTTTCTGGTATAATACCCTCAACCTTTAATCTGGGCTTTTATGAACATCTACACAATCAGTGAATTAAATATAGGAAAAATACTAGATTTATATGATAAAATGCAAAATACAGAACTAATATATAATAAATTGCTTAAGAAAGATTAAATATAGAGAAAATTTCATTTGGGAACTGATCCAAAAGTAGCGCTGGGTCTTTATGGGTTAAACATGTACATTTAACACTGGATTTAAATGGTAATGGACTGCACTTATTCAGTGCATTTTCTACACCTTCATGGTGTCCAAAGCTATCAGGTCAATTTAGGCTTCAGTGTCTTTCATGGACCCTGCTTTGTGCCCCGCCTTCGCCCCTATGTAGCTGGGATAGGCTCCAAGCGACCCCCGTGACCCCAGTGAGGAAAAGCGGGTTCAGAAAATGAATGTCTTCCATGGACACTTTGACATATGGATTTGAACCACCAACCCTTTGGTTACTGGACGAGCCATTTTACCAACTCTACCAACCCATTAATTTACAAATGTAAAATATTACATTGTTAAATGTTTACTTTTTTATAACCTTTTATTGAAAAAAAAAAAAAAAAAAAAAGCAAATACGCCGTTATTTCAAAATTATGGTCTTTGCAATTTAACCCTTTCATGCACGAATTATTAGAACCTTAATCATTATTTTTTTTTTCTGAGTGTTTTTATCCTCTTTAGGCATGAAAAAAAACAATGCGATTGAAAATTTTCTTCTGAAAAATAAAAAATAAAATAAAATAAAATAAAATAAAAAATAATTTAAAAAAATAAAATAAATAATAATAATAACAAGAAAAAAAAAAATCTTATGAGTGTATTTTTCATGAAGTTGCAAAATGTCCACCCAGCTGGACACCACAAGTTAATTTTTGACGCACAGAAACATGTATTACTGATAAATTATGTGAAAGCTATGGGGAGGGCTTGTGATTCTGGGGGTTTATGCTCAGGAGAGATCTACATAATGTTACAATTCATGCCAGAAAAAGATATGTAGTGTCTTAAAAACTTTAATAAAGATGTGTCTAAAAAAAATAAAATAAAAATACAAATAAAAAGAGAAAAGAACAACAAAATCCATGAATATACAAGAGAACAGCTGTAGAATAGCTGTCCACTGGAGTGACCACTATGCATGAAAGGGTTAAACGACACCACATTCTTTTCAATTTACAGTTTTATTTTCTAAAAACAATAGACATACATAATTTCTACATACAACTCGGGTTTGTTCACATATACTCTTCCTATAAACTACAGCTATATTTGTTTAATCGTAAACACAAAAGTCTTTTCAAATGAACAACTTTGCTTTGTATTGCCACTTACAGTTTTTTTATGTTGCAATTTTACAATTTTTTTGTGTCAATTCTACAGTTATTTTTTACAGTGTGGACAACAGTGTACATCCCAGTGGCAGAAGTACTCCAACCTTCTCCTTGGGGAGTAATAATAGTCGTAATAGTATTATTTTTTTTTTTTTTTATTATTGTTGTCATGAAGTATTTGTGATTAATGTTTGTATATTGACTTGTTATTGTTTTTTGACTCTGTTGACATGTTACCTCTGTCTATTGCCACAGGTACGACACATGTAAACGTGCTTGTAACGAACTGAACTTCACCTTCAAACAGGGACGCTAAAAAACAGATCATAATTTTTCCACTGTGAACCATAAATCGTGTGCTTCGATATGAGTTGTAAATGTCAGGACATTTTACAGCTCTGTTTTTCATCATCGTGTCATGTGTGGCCCCACAGCTGTTATTTTTATTTACTTCTTCATCGCTCCACAGTATTGATCCGTCTGATGCTTCCTCTGCAGACTCCTGTGGGAGGTTTTCCACCGTTACAGCTCTTATATTTCTGCTTCTAGTTGTTGGCTGTAGGCAGATGTGTGCAAGTTACTTCCAAACTGTAATCCATTACAGATTACTTTTTTACCATTATGTAGAAGTAGTTCCTTACCGTACAATATTACTGTCTCAGAGCTGTAATGCATTACACTACTCCTGGATTACTTTGGGGTTACATACAGACTCTCATCATAAATGGCGCCCCCCTCAAAGTCAATAATACCCCCCCCCCCCCAAATACCAGCACCAGCACATTAACCCTTTCATGCACGAATTATGAGAACCTTAATCAAGATTTTTTTCCTGAGTGCATGATTCCTCTTTAGGCATGAAAAAAACAACGTGATTGATTTTATTTTATTTTATTTTATTTTTTTAACCTATCTTTCATGGAGTTACAAAAATGTCCACTCAGCTGGACACCATGCTTTTAATTTTTGAAGCAAAGAAACATGTATTTACTGACATACTGTGTGAAAACTATTAAATAAATGTTTTTTTTAATGTTGCTAATCTGATGTTTTCTCACATTTTAACATACTATAATAGTGGTTATTACTCACTCAAATAATATGCAAAAAACAACAAAACACAACAACTTTAAAAAAAACAAACAAACAAAAAAAAAGTTAATTGCAGTCTAATAACAACTAACAATTGATTTACGCTCAAATATGGTTTCTGCGGATCAGGTTTATCAAGAACAGGAATGTTACAGTAACGGTATGAATTGCAGTGTATTATGGATGGTGCATAAGTGTCCACTGTGTTGGTTGATATGCAAGTAAAACAACAAAATCCATGAATATACAAGAGAACAGCTGTAGAGTAACTGTCCACTGGAGTGACCACTGTGCATGAAAGGGTTAAAATCCTAGCCAGAGGACTTTTTATACAGTTGCATTTTTATATAATTGCCCACTTTTATATAGTAGTATTTTAATAGTGAAGTGTTCTCGGTGTGTTTGTTGTGCCTGTTGAATGTATTTATGCGTGGGAAGAGTGTAGTATGAATGTTATTTGTGTTTTTTATGTGGGGGGGCATGTGCATTTCGTCGTATTTATTATGCCATGACAATAAAGCTTCGATTCTATTTGCGCCCCTGAGTCCATGTGGACAGATAGCTCACTAAGTAACGCTCGGTCTACGACGTTGAATCCCAGCAGGAACACTTGCATTTTTTTCAACATTTACATCTTTAAGGTCTCACGGTCTTGCTTTGTTTGTGCATTGTTTTTTTGTTCAGTTGAGCAGTTACGTTACGGGTGAAAAGTACTATTGAACATGTACCGAGTAAAATATTACTGAAAACTGATTTGTAATGCCTTACACTACTGCGTTACAGCAAAAAGTAATCTGTTACTGTAATGCAGAGGTGTCAAACTCATTTTAGTTCAGGGGCCACATTCAGCTAACTTTGATCTGAAGTGGGCCGGACCAGTGAAAATAATAACATAATACTATATAAAATGTCAACTCCAAAATTTTCTCTACGTTTTAGAGTGAAAAAAGTCAAATTAAAACAATGAAATATTTACATCTACAAAATATCCTTTCAAACAATGTGAATAACATGAACAAACTGAAAAAATAAGTGTAATTTTAACAATATTACTGCTTCAGTTCAATCCTTTTCAATGTTCATTATAACTTACAGATCACTACAAATAAACAAACATTTAATATCAGGCAGAATATTGTTAAAATTGTACTTATTTTTCTTAAAACATTTCAGGTGTTCATATTTGTTCAGGTTATTCACATTTTTTTGTGAAATTATACTTTGTTTAGTGTAAATCCATGAAAATATTTACATTTACAAAGAGAAAATTTGGATTTGTGAATATTTATAGATTATTATGATAGTACAGGGTGACACAAAAAAAACAGGAAATTTTTAACAATCCAATAAAACCAAGAGTGATGGAAGAAAAATATTTTATTCATAGTAACTAAAACCTTAAAACATGCCATTTAAGAAACAATGATGGAATTTTCCTTTTTTAAAAATTACAGTGATCCCTTGCCAATTCGCGCTTTAAGTTCCGCGGTTTAGTTATTCGCGGATTTTTCAGAAATATTCATCAAAAAATAAAAAAATCAAGAAAAAAAATCGCGGAAATTCCGTGAAAATCCACCCCACAGCAGACGAGAGGCCGCAGCTGCCAGCGAAACGTCAAACGATGACTCACAGCCTCCTGTAAGCAACACGAGAAACGCAGACGGCCCAGCAACCGCTTACCCCGAGGCGAGAGGGAGAACTGATTCGTTTCTTGTGCGTATGAGAGGAAAAGAGAGCTGGGAGTAGATGTGCGTGTGTTCGTGTGTACGTATACGATGGATAAGCGTCACGAATGAAGAGAGGAGAGAGATGTATCAGCTGTTAGTACGTATGCATGTGTGTGTGTGTTTTGTTTACTTTCTACATTCTTTTCTTTCAGATGTTTACAGTACGTACATGTACATGTATCCGATCTATATATATGCATGTATACATGTACTAATCATTGTTTTCTTTTATATATATCTCATTTATTTCATAATTATTACATTTGCAGTACTTATATACTATTTATAGATACATATGTACATGTACCTAGGTCTAGGATAGGCTCAGGGGGCTCCGGCTCCAGTTTGCGGATTTTCGATTTTCGCGGGGGGGCGCCGGTCCCCATTAACCGTGAAAAATAAGGGATCACTGTACTTCCTGTAGATGGCGTCCTCCTGTACGAATGCATTCTTGAAATCTGCTGTTGAGATTCCTCATTGACCGCTGCAACATCTCAGCTGGGATACTGTGAATTTCATCCTGAATTCTCTGTTTTAACTCATCCACAGTTCTTGGTCGAGTCGTGTACACTTTACTCTTGAGATAGCCCCACAAGAAAAATCACAAACGGACAAATCTGGCGATCTAGGGGGCCAGGGAACGTTACCGAATCTTGAGATCACACGGTTACCGAACAATTCTCGCACAGCCGCCAGTGGTTACCCAAAAAAACGGGAATTTTTGAAGTGCGCATTGGCAGACATGAGCAAGTGGCAGCACTGCGAGACAGTGACCTTGAGCAAGTAAACACACCCCCATTTTAGTAACCACTGGCGGCTGTGCAAGTTACATTTCCAGAGTCAACTTACTCTTGTAAGAGTTAATATTTACACTACACTACACTAATTAGTGTCAATCAAGTTTTACACTATGTGAGAAGTAACATCCATAGTGTTACTCACATTCAACACTGAAGAGTTAAATGTTAAGAAATAACTTTTCCAGCGTTAAACCTACTTAACACTACATGTTAATAAATAAATTACTCCAAAGAGTGTTGATTTCTAACTGCCTCCTACCAGTGTTACATGTGATGTACTATAGTCCCAGTGTCTGCAGGGGTGAAAAAAAGATACAATTATTTCTGTACCCAATTTATTCTAAGTAAAAATTAAATATTGCAATTAAAAGTAAACCTAAAATGACATGTAAAATGAAAGCCGCCGACCTGGTATCACGTTTTCCATTTGTAATTCGGTATTTTGAAAACACGTATCCAACATTGACGACGACGACGTAACTATATTCTCGCACACAGAATCTGCTTGGATGAAACAACAAAAGCAATAGTTTATTTTCCACAAACTTACAAACGCAATTTTTCGATGCGAGGAAGATGGCGATGCCAGAGTCCAACTTCTTACTCAGTTTGAGCGCAGAGGTAGGTGGACGGGGCTTTTCAGAGTCATTGTTTTTTAACACTGAAAGGTGTCTTGCTCTTATCAGTGTTGAAGCAACTTTGAGAGTCAATTTACTTTAACACTGAATATATGACGCTGACTGTGTTTACTTGCACAAGGTCACTGTCTCGCAGTGCTGCCACTTGCTCATGTCTGCCAATACGCACTTCAAAAATTCCCGTTTTTTTGGGTCACCCTGTAGTTTTAAAACATGAAAATTCCATCATTGTTTCTTAAATGGCATGTTTTAAGGTTTCAATTACTATGAATAAAAATTTTTCTTCCATCACTCTTGGTTTTATTGGATTGTTAAAAAGTTCCCGTTTTTTTTTGTCAGCCTGTATTTTACTGGTTGAATTGGTCTGAATGTGGAACCTAAACTAAAATAATTGTTAATATTTTAGTGTAATTTTTACATTTCTCAATTCCTCCCAAGGGCCGGACTGGACCCTTTGGCGGGCCAGATTTGGTCCCCGGGCCGCATGTTTGACACCTGTACTGTAATGCATTACTTTTCTAACCCATTACTCCCATCACTGGCTGTAGGTGACCAAGATGCTGGCTGTGGTGGTGGTCTTGTTCGCCGTGCTCTGGATGCCGTACCGGACTCTGGTGGTGGTGAACTCCTTCCTGGACCGGGCCTACCTGGACAACTGGTTCCTCCTGTTCTGCGGGTCTGCATCTACCTCAACAGCGCCATCAACCCGGTCATCTACAACGCCATGTCACAGAAGTTTCGCGCCGCTTTCCGTAAGATCTGCCGCTGCGGGAGGAAAGGCTCGGATAAGCCCGCGGCCTACAGCGTGGCCCTCACCTACAGCGCCGTTAAGGACACGTCGATGGTGGAGAGCACCGACCACTTCACCACGGAGCTGGAGGAGCTCACCGTCACCGACGAACTGCTGTCGGATCAGAAAATGATGTTTCCAGACCCTTGTGTGTACGGTAAAGTGGATTTCAGCGACGCCTGAAGCCTGAGGAGACAGTTTACAGCCGGAGGAACAAACCCGTGGATGTAAAAGGGGCTTAATGGAGTCTGATAAGAGGGAAGGTTGTTTCCTGAGTGGCCACTGACCTTTTCAAGACCAGGCTGCTTTTGCTTGAGATGTAAACATAGATTATAGCCTCTGATGCATTTAATGGCAGTATTTGAGACACCAAGATAAACACCCTCTTCATTGTCCGTGATTTTAGATGGTGTTAAGTCACAAATATTGACATTTAAGCACTCTGGGGTTGTGGATTCATCAACATAAGGTTAAGGAAACATGAATGTGTCCCAAACAACCATTTCTACTTCTCTAATGCCAGTTATTTGCTATAATGTCAGTACTTATTCTTACACACAGATAGTTTAAAGACTATTTAACCCATAAAGACCCTCTGGGACTTTTGGTCAGACTTCAAATATGAATTTTTCTCTCTATTTAATCCTTTTTTATGTGATTTAACATTATATCACAATGTTATCCTCTCATTTTGCATTTATTTAAGTGAAAATCAGGTATTTTTTAATATTTATTTTACTTATCATGTACTTTAATCATCATGCTGAGATTACATTTGAGGGTTATTTTACCAAAAAACAGAAAAAACCTGAGAAAAAGTGAATTTATCAGTAAAATCTACCATTAACTGAACATAAACCAAGCATGACTATTTAAGACTATTTAACCCATAAAGACCCTGTGCGACTTTGTCAGACTTCATATATTAGTTTTTCTCTCTATTTAATCCTTTTTTTTTATGTGATTTAACACTATTTATCACAATATTATCCTCTCATTTGCATTTATTTCAGTGAAAATCAGGTATTTTTTTTATATTTATTTACTTATCATGTACTTTAATCATCATGCTGAGATTACATTTGAGGGTTATTTTACCAAAAACAGAAAAACCTGAGAAAAAGTGAATTTATCAGTAAAATCTACCATTAACTGAACATAAACCAAGCATGACTATTTAAGACTATTTAACCCATAAAGACCCTGTGCGACTTTTGTCAGACTTCATATATTAGTTTTTCTCTCTATTTAATCCTTTTTTTTTATGTGATTTAACACTATTTATCACAATATATCCTCTCATTTTGCATTTATTTCAGTGAAAATCAGGTATTTTTTTTATATTTATTTTACTTATCATGTACTTTAATCATCATGCTGAGATTACATTTGAGGGTATTTTACCAAAAACAGAAAAAACCTGAGAAAAGTGAATTTATCTGTAAAATCTACCATTAACTGAACATAAACCAAGCATGACTATTTAAGACTATTTAACCCATAAAGACCCTGTGCGACTTTTGTCAGACTTCATATATTAGTTTTTCTCTCTATTTAATCCTTTTTTTTATGTGATTTAACACTATTTATCACAATATTATCCTCTCATTTTGCATTTATTTCAGTGAAATCAGGTATTTTTTTTTTATATTTATTTACTTATCATGTACTTTAATCATCATGCTGAGATTACATTTGAGGGTTAGTTTACCAAAAACAGAAAAAAACCTGAGGAAAAAGTGATTTTATCAGTAAAATCTACCATTAACTGAACATAACATAAACGAAGCATGACTATTTAAGACTATTTAACCCATAAAGACCCTGTGGGACTTTTGTCAGATTTCATATATTAATTTTTTCTCTCTATTTAATCCTTTTTTTATGTGATTTAACACTATTTATCACAATATTATCCTTTCCATTTTGCATTTATTTCAGGGAAAATCAGGTATTTTTTTATATTTATTTTACTGATCATGTACTTTAATCATCATGCTGAGATTACGTTTGAGGGTTATTTTTACCAAAAACAGAAAAAAACCTGAAAAAAAGTGATTTTATCCGTAAAATCTACCATTAACTGAACATAAACCAAGCATGTTTGTACACTGTCATTGCTCCACCTCCATGGGTTTTACTGGTGAATCAATGTTATAGAAGATGACAGTGTTTCATGGTAACTACAGAGCCTCTGAGCGTCCAAATGGATCATACCTGATGACCAGGAAAAGATTAGTGATGGGACTTTTGGATCTTTGAAGGGAGCCGTTCACTAAAAAGAGCCGTTCAAAAGACTGGCTCTTTATGTTTTTTGCATTATTTTGAAACACCAATGTTTTAATAACTAAATAGGCTACATGTGATGGTTGACATTACATTTTAAAGGTGTTTAATTGGCGTGGCAGTAAATATTATCTTACCGTAAAAAAGAATAGTTAGTTCAAATGTGTGGGCTAAGTACATGACATGAGAGGTGACATTAGGCAAATGCTGGAATTTGACAAAAAACATCACGGTACATTATGTGGACTAGTCTGTAGCCTAAAAATGAAGGAGAAAATAAAACATTTCTTATGAATTAACATTTAATTCTCCTCAAACAAGACAATAAATGTGTGTAAACATACGGAAAAAATTGCACAAACACAACAGTTCTGCAATTCTCAGAACAAGAACAGTATGTGGTAAATTGACAGGCAATTGGACACTCCTTCCTTAAAAAAAATAAAAAATAAATAAAAAATGAACAGCTCTTTACAACGACTCGGTTCCCATGCTCATTTCAAAGAGCCGTTCAAAAGATTCAATTCGTTCGTGAACGTCACATCACTAGAAAAGATGATAAACTGTATTTTACACCAATTATTTACATGTATTGATAGGATTAATGGTTCTCAAGTTATTAAATATTTTAGATCAGTCAATGCTTTTGGATATTAGTGCATATTTGGGTCTTTATGGGTTTAAACATGTAAAAGGTCACAGAGGGTTCCTATTTAATAAGTCCATTCTATTTTATTATGTCCACACAGATAATATATATTTGTAAAACACAACAAAATAAAGCACTGCATATATAAGTAGGGGCCCAATGTTAAAACACAGTTTGCCTCATAGTCAGAATCACCTGTAGCTGATTTATTCTCACCTTTAGTAACAAAAATACGCCACATAGTGGTTGAGGTGGAAAAAAAACAAAAAAAAACCACTAACTGAAAATTAAAATTTCCAGCATATTTTATTTAGGTGGCTAAAAAAACCTATGAGGTATGTTCTCACATCTCTATTAAATGCCTGTAAGGTGATGCAAAGAGCAGTAAAATGGTCAGGGATGTTCATTTATGCACAGACGATAAGAGTCTGAGCTGGTTTAGAAAGGTTTTGTAAGTAAGTGAAACTCTACTTTACAAAACATGAAATGACACGTCCATTTGATTAGTGTTTTCCTCTTCTAGGTTACATTTCCTCCCTGACATAGGTGACTGAACTCCACATGATGCTAACATCCAAGATAGGAAACATCCTGTCGGTCCTTACTGAGAAGACAGGTGTTAAGTTTTTTTTTTTTCCCTCGGTCTGTGCAGCTTTAATAACTGACCTCCATCCTGCCCCCTGGTGTTTTCAGGCCAGGCAGTCCATTAAAGGGTGACTCACACCTGAACCTTCACAGGAAAAACATCCCTATTTTTATTGTGAGGGACTTGTGTGCGACCTCGAACATCATGTGGAAACTAAGACAGACTGTGCTGGGTGTGCTCGAGGCCAGGATCAAGTCTGTTCATGGCGCAGCATGTGGAAATGTTCCACTAGAAAAGAGAAAGGAGCGTGGAGAGTAACACGCTTTGTGATTTAACCTCAAAAAAGTGCCATAAAAATAAGCACTAATGTGTCTGGGGATGAATCTCCTGCAGGTTATCCACCTTCTACAGAGGCACACTTGATAAAAGGTTAATAACTACTGTCACTAATGCTTTTATTTATATGTAGTAAAGCATATATTCAGACAGGTTTGTACAGAGGCCCAGAAAACTTCATTCAACTTCATAAATGAAAAAAAAAAAAAAAATACTCTGTAGTTTTTGAGGAACAAATCTTTTGCATTTTATACTGATCTTTGTTTTTTCTGTTTCTGTCACATGTGGTTTTATAAAATGACATTAAACACTGATTAATACATTAGACCAGGGGTGTCAAACTCATTTTAGTTCAGGGGCCACATTCAGCTAAATTTGATCTGAAGTGGGCCGAACCAGTAAAATTATAATATAATAATATATAAATAATGTCAACTCCAAAATTTTCTCTACGTTTTAGAGTGAAAAAAGTCAAACTAAACAATGAAAATGTTTACATCTACAATCTGTCCTTTCAAACAATGTGAATAACATGAACAAACTGAAAAAATAAGTGTAATTTTAACAATATTATGCTTCAGTTCATCATTTTCACATGTTCATTAGAACTGATAGATCACTACAAATACACAAAACATTTAATATCAGGCAGAATATTGTTAAAATTGTACTTACTTTTCTTAAAACATTTCAGGTTGTTCATATTTGTTCAGGTTATTCACATTTTTTGTGAAATTATACTTTGTTTTAGTGTAGATACATGAAAGTATTTACATTTACAAAGAGAAAAATTTGGAGTTGTGAATATTTATAGATTATTATGATAGGATTTTACTGGTTTGACCCACTTGAGGTTGAATTGGTCTGACAGTGGAACCTGAACTAAAATGTTTGTTAATATCTTAGTGTAATTTTTACATTTCTCAATTTCAACTCCAAACTTTGATCTATTTTAGACTGAAAAAAGTAAATTTACATTCTGAAAAGGTTTACACCTACAAACTATTCTTTCAAAAGATGTGAATTGTATGAACAAACTGAAAAAATATGTAATTTTAACAATTTTATTATGATAAATAATATAATAACTTACAGATCACAGTGGATCTACAAATACACATAATATTTAGTTGTTCATATTTATTCAGGTTATTCACATTTTTAAAATTTGATAAATTATACTTTGTTTTAGTGTAAATACGTTAAAATATTTACATTTACAAAGAGAAAAAATTGGAGTTGTCATTATTTATATGTTATTATGATAGTATTTTACTGGTCTGACCCACTTGAGATTGAATTGGTGTGAATGTGGAACCTGAACTAAAAGGATTGTTAGTGTAATTTTTGCATTTCACAAATTCATCCCAAAGGCCGGACTGGACCCTTTGGCAGGCCAGATTTGGCCCCCGGGCCGCATGTTTGACACCTGTGCATTAGACAAAATGCTGAATTTCATTTTATTTCTACACTAACATCTACTCCATGTAGAATTCTTCTCATACAAATATTCACATTTATGCCAAATGTGTCCTCACACTTAAAAAACAGAATAAGTCAAGTATCATTTACTTCCTATACGACAATATGTATGATTTCCCTGTCTAACTTAAAGGGGTCATATTTTGCTAAACCCACTTTTATTAGTCTTTGGTTCAATTATTTGTGTATTTGGATGCTAATTGTTCAAAAAGTTTGAATTAGAACCCTCCAGGTGCTGCAAAGCTATTTTTATATTCATTTTGGCAAAAATCAAGCGGATTTCTACAACTTGTTTGAATTCCTTCTTACTTTGTTATGTTTATAACTAGTTACGTCACAACATTTGCACATATAAGGTCAAGATTTCCGACGAACATTTCTCAGAGTACGACATAATTGTTTATCAGCAGCAGCGGTTGGAGTAAAAACTAAAAATATGTCCAAACTTCAAGCTAATTACCTAAAATGTTCAGTTGTTGGTTGTATTAACGAACACAAGTGGCTGAATGGGACAGAGCAGCACAGCAAACAACCTGGAGGGGGCGGGGCTTACAGTGGCTCATTTGCATTTAAAGGGCCACTGCTCAAAATGACCTTTCTGGTGTCATTACTCAGAAATAGGGTTGAAGATGGACCTGTGGAGTTGAATTAATGAAGAATTCAGACCCAAGCAGAGCATTTACAGTTTATGTGGACCACAGGGAAATGTTTTAAATGCATAATTCCATTTAAAAAAGCAAAATATCACTGCTTTAATGGTTTAGTGCCCATAAAGACAGACAGACAGACAGATAAGAGGACAGTATCATGTACACAGTCACTGCTGTTCAGGCTGTGACAGTGATATGGAAAAGATGTGCTCAGGTTGATGTTGGTAAAATATGGTGCATAAGGCTGAAATATGACTGTAGTTTTAATAACAAACAGTAATATTCACTTTTAGCTGGAGTTGGGATGTAGACACCAATCTCTGAAGTCCACAGGTCGGATATTCTATCATATCTACAGATATAACAAAAAGGATGTCAACAATGGTCATGATCACACCCTTAAACAACTGATTTGTCTTCTTGGATTCATTTTTTTCTTTTTTGACCTGAAAACTCATTCATTCATTCATTTTCTGAACCCGCTTTATCCTCACTAGGGTCACGGGGGTCGCTTGGAGCCTATCCCAGCTACATAGGGGCGAAGGCGGGGTACACCCTGGACATTTCACCAATTCATCACAAGGCTGAACATATAGGTGACCTGAAAATTTTCTTCTGAAAACGAAGAATGACAGTCTAATGATTAGCCTGTTATTTACATTAACAACATCAGAGGTGATGAGTTACTGTAGGGTACAAAATCCTTAAAAATTAAGTGCAATAATCCATAATTAACATGCTATTAATAATATAAACGCTGATCACGTATTGTGTAAAAGATGGACCTGAGGATACCATTATTTCCAACTGCGTAAAAATTAAGCCTAAATCCAACAGTCACATGGTCGCAGGAGTTGCCATGTCATTGCAATTATTCATTTTAATTTTTTGTCTCTTTTCCTTTCTTGAGCTGAAGGACATATGAGTTTTCTATAGGGATTAATGAACATAATATATATCCATATGTTGCCTGTGTGATGCAGTTTGGAGCCAGAGACGATTCCATAGAAATATGGAGATATCAGGATTGTGATTTGTCAGTACAGCTGTCAATCACCTGTTTTAACAACAACAAATAACTTTAAAAGAAATGCATCAGAAATGTGACGATTTGAACGCAAAGCTACCCGATGCATACAGTTCAGAAATCCAGTTTATTGGATGTGTACTTTGAGTTTTCGGTTTGATCCATGTCACACTGAATACAATGAAGGAGGCGGGATTTATGACCTGTACCACATTAGCCAAATAGAGATGCTTTGGATTCATATTTCCATCTTTTATACAGTTCATTCCACTTTTTATCACCACTGAAATCTACAGTGTGTAAAACTGGTCATTACATTTACGCAATATTTCCTTAAATAAAACCCAGGTGAGCACATCAGCAGTGTCAAGGCTGATAGATATAATAGTCGATTTTCCATTACAGGCAGGGTATAAATAATATAGATACATTTCTAATGCATGTCGTATAATGTGCTGCCATTTGAGCACAATGTTCACTTCTGCAAGTTTAACTTAATACATTTAATAATATTATCCAGCAGATTTTTACATTCCACTGGCCTCTATTATTCAATCTCAGCCACTGCAGGTGTGTGTCTTACTTTTTCAGCAAACTTTTTATTTGTAGAAACTTACAAACATGACAGAACTGTAACATTTACACAATAAAAGGTCTGTTCAGCAATGAATGGGTTCTCTGTTGAAAACTTAAGAGCTATTATGTTGTAATGATAAAACTAGTCACTTTTCCATTGGACATCTGCGTAAAACTTCACTGAAATTTACTAAATGTCGAAAAAACAGAAAAAGTAAAGTAAAGTAAACTTTATTATCCCCTGGGGGAAATTCCTCTTGGGCACTGTGCTACATGTCATTGCTTCACAAGACAAGATAAAGAAAACACCATCACATGGACACATTATAACAATGACAGTTAGTCTGTCATATAAAACAGACATGGACTACATTTGACAATCCCAACAAAGAACATATAGAGACGCCTAAAGTGCAGAGAGGAAAAAGAAAAAAGTAAAGAGTGCTAAGTGCTAAAGTGCTGTGTGTTTGTTGCTCTATTACACTAGTTCTTAAAATTGTTCAGCAGCTTGATGGACGTTGGGACAAATGATAATTTAGGCGGTTAGTTTTGCACTTTGGCATATGAAATCGTCTTCCTGATGGAAGAAGCTGGTATTCGGAGGATAATGGATGAGTCGGGACTGAAGAGATTTTTGTTTTTTGTTTGATGACTGACTGGTAAAACAGATCATCTATGGACTGATATTCTCTCGTATCTATAATCTTCATTGCTGTTTAGTGCAAATTGGCAGAAGTGCGTAATGTCGGTTTTTCCATTAAATCACAAATGCGATGATTTGTTTATTTATTATTGCAAGATGACACGAGAAGTCATTCCAAAAACATGGCGACGAATGTGAATATGGTGTTGATTTACAGATATATTCATTATTATTATAATATATTACCCCTCTATCTTGTACTAAATTTAAAAATGATTGGGTTTCCTGGTGTGTCCACATGTACTGCGACATTTCTTCTTCTTTTTCGCTTGTTGTAACGTACATCAACATCCTTTTTTTAAATTCACCTGACTAGTTGCGAAAAAAAGGTCTTTCCATTGCAGTTTTGTGTGATATACCATTTGCACTACACCGGAAAAACCACCTCTCGCCATCGCAAAAACTTTTAATTGAAAAATGAGACTTTTGGCGAAATTGTCATTTTTCCATTAGGTACATTTTTTATGCGCAAGTCATATTTGCACAATTTGAGGGTCAATGGAAAAGCCAGTGAATGACAATAGATTAATATAAACGTTAGTATTATTTCATAGATTTTTAGACTCAGAAGTTGTGTATTGTTAAAATAAGAAAAAACGATCTTTTCCCACTCCTGGCATGCAAACCATCGCTACAAGACAAAATTTTGCTCTATATTGGCTGTAATATCTTATTGAGATAAAATTAGGCATATTTCCTTAGCCCATACAGACCCAAACATCCATTGGCGACCAAAACTAATCATGTAAACTGTTTAAACACACTTAAACACTAAAACTTTTAACTGAAAAATGACACTTTTGGCGAAATTGTCATTTTTCCATTAGGTAAATTTTTATGCGCAAGTTATATTTGCACAATTTGAGGGTCAATGGAAAAGCTAGTGAATGACAATAGATTAATATAAATGTTAGTATTATTTCATAGATTTTTAGACTCAGAAGTTGTGTATTATTAAAATAAGAAAAAACGATCTTTTCCCACTCCTGGCATGCAAACCATCGCTACAAGACAAAATTTTGCTCTATATTGGCTGTAATCTCTTATTGAGATAAAAAAAAAAAAAAGACATATTTGCTTAACCCATAAAGACCCAAACATCCATTGGAATCATGTAAACTGTTTAAACACACTTAAACACTAAAAACTTTTAATTTAAAAATGACACTTTTGGCAAAATTGTCATTTTTCCATTTGGTAAATTTTTATGCGCAAGCTATATTTGCACAATTTGAGGGTCAATGGAAAAGCCAGTGAATGACAATAGATTAATATAAATGTTAGTATTATTTCATAGATTTTTAGACTCAGAAGTTGTGTATTATTAAAATAGGAAAAAACGATCTTTTCCCACTCCTGGCATGCAAACCATCGCTACAAGAAAAAATTTTGCTCTATATTGGCTGTAATCTCTTATTGAGATTAAAAAAAAAAAAAAAGACATATTTGCTTAACCCATAAAGACCCAAACATCCATTGGAATCATGTAAACTGTTTAAACACACTTAAACACTAAAAACTTTTAATTTAAAAATGACACTTTTGGCAAAATTGTCATTTTTCCATTAGGTAAATTTTTTATGCGCAAGTCATATTTGCACAATTTGAGGGTCAATGGAAAAGCCAGTGAATGACAATAGATTAATATAAATGTTAGTATTATTTCATAGATTTTTAGACTCAGAAGTTGTGTATTATTAAAATAGGAAAAAACAATCTTTTCCCACTCCTGGCATGCAAACCATCGCTACAAGAAAAAATTTTGCTCTATATTGGCTGTAATCTCTTATTGAGATTAAAAAAAAAAAAAAGACATATTTGCTTAACCCATGAAGACCCAAACATCCATTGGAATCATGTAAACTGTTTAAACACACTTAAACACTAAAAACTTTTAACTGAAAAATGACACTTCTGGCGAAATTGTCATTTTTCCATTAGGTTAATTTTGTATGCGCAAGTTATATTTGCACAATTTGAGGGTCAATGGAAAAGCGACTATTGTTGCATTTGTGTGTAAAAGTGCATTGTTGTACTTGTATCATCACAAAAGGAAGCAGACCAATCCGAGGCTACATTAAAATTGCATCAACTCCTTAGAGTAAATTAGAAATATATAAATGAGACTCCTTCAAATAAAGTTCCGGTACCTTCTGGAGATGATTAAATAAAGAACCTGGGCCAATATTTACTGTATGTGTGTTAATAAACTGTTAATGTAAGCATTAAAGAGCATTAGTGACAGCTTATAAACCATTTAACTACTAGTGCCTCTCAGTCTTCAATGACTTTTCTATCGTCATGTGTTCATTTTGTTCTGTTGCAGTGGTTTACAGTATGAAAGGTTGTACATATAGATTTATTGTTCATATATTTGAGCTGCAGCGTCCATCTGAGCATCAGTGTCGGTGACTTCCAGCTGTTAGCCTTGTGTTTCGTTCTGTGTTTCGTATCATGTGGACTGTGGATTTAACGACCTGCCGCTTTACTCGCCTTGCTTTTTAGTTGTGAAATCTGCCAGTGGATGGATGTGATTGGTTTAGATATGCTGAAACGGTGTGGCATTTTCTGACAGATCAGCGGCTGCTTAAGAGTTTCTGAGCACCGTTTACCATGATGGGGGGGGTGGAACTGGGCAGCAGCAGAGGAGGAGAATGGATCATGAATGCATGCTGAAGACGTCAGAAAAACAGCCCGTTATTGTTCTGTACATGCGTCAGTATCAGTAGATTCACTCCTTTCTCTGTGTGTGTTTCCTGTGTATTTAACCTGGTTGTTATTTATGGTAAAAACTGTTTGTCTGTGAAGATTTTTATGCATTCGTTATTGGTTATTGAACCATCATAAATATTATTTTGTGATGTTTTGGAAGCTGTTGCCTTGGTTTTATTTTTCAGGCCCCGTTTACACGCCAACATTTAATAATAATAATAATAATAATAATAATAATAATAATAACGCTGGTCAACAACAAATTTATTGTTGAAGTTTTTTGAGCTGATTTAGGATAATTTTGGTGTGCTGAATCCAAAAATCACATTAATTTTGCTCAATCAGGTCAACTTTCTGAACTATGCTCCATATTGGCTTTTTAACATTTTTGCTTACATTTATGGGCATTTTCACATCATATGATACAAAATTCTTTCATATTTCTTGCAATAAACCAGTTCTGAAGATTTTACTTTTGCCAATTTATGATTAATGTTTTTTTTTAATATTACAGGTGAATGAAATGGCTTCGACGAGAAGATCTTGCAAAAATAAGCCTGACGTATTCTGCTACATCTGCGGTGAATACACCATTGTACCTAACAGGAATCAAGTCACAAGTTTCATAAAGTGTGTTTACCAATCTTATTTTGGTATTAAACTTGGTGACCAAGATAAAAATTCAATAAAATAAAATAAAAATAAATAAAATAAAAATCAAATTAGCAAAAAACCCTGACCTGATTGAGAAAAAACAGATGTCATTTTTGGATTTAGCGGTGTAAAATGGTCCTAATTCAGTTGAAAAAACCTAGACAACTTGCAAAAAACATTTTTTTGTAACCCAGTGTAATGAATAATGATGGATTAGATTTATATAGCGCTTTTCTACAAACGCATACTCAAAGCGCATACAGAGGATCCATTATTCATTCGCTCTCACATTCTCCCTCTGGTGGTGGGAAACTACATTTGTATCCACAGCTGTCCTGGGGCACCCTGACGGAAGCGTGGCTGCCAATTCGCGCCTACAGCCCCTCCGACCGACACCGAACATTCACACACATTCATACACCAGTGTGAGTAGCAGCACTGGAGACAATGAGGGTGAAGTGTCTTGCCCAAGGACACAACAGCACATGGACTGAGCGGGATTCGAACCGCCAACCCTTCGGTTATTGGATGACCCGTTCTACCATTTCACCTGAAAACACAAAATTTTTCGATTTGTCGTGTTGGGTTTACACAACAATGGAGGGAAAACGATCCTTATTTACACTGGAACGCTAAAACAACTGAAAACACTTAGTCGCGGAAAATATTATCAGACCATCAAAAGTCATCAAAAACAATGGTTATGCAATCAAGTTCTAACTCCTGTGTGTATCATGTGACTAAAACAGACAGAAAAGAAAAAAAGCACTGTCTTTGTCAGTACAATGCCATAGCTATTGATGTAAGAAGTGATTTTGGTTATTATCAAGAAAACACGGAAAATGGATAGATATCAGCTCTGAAATTAAACTCTTATGAGCTATTTTTGTTGTTATCATTATATTTGTCCAAACAAATGTACCTTTAGTTGTACCAGGCATTAAAATGAACAAGAAACTGAAGAAAACAAGGGTGGTCTAATAATTTTTTCCACGACAGTAAGTGTCCATGCCAGGCCAGTAGAGGGCGATGGAACTTTGCAGTGACACACCTCAAGTGTTCCTCTACTGACAGGAAGCTGTTTCTGTTGCCGGCCAGTTTGCACATGGTAATTTTTTAATTTTTTTTTTTTTAACATGGTAATTTGAATAAAAGTGTAATGTGCAAAGCAGAATGTGACGGCATAGAAAACATACCGTCAGCTTCCTGATAAAACCTGCTATGTGACTTTTGGCAAATTTTACAGGAAAAACAAAAAACTGAAATATGACAAAAAAATATCTGTTCCTTTAATGTCGGTACTTATGACGGAATGTAAACAACTTTCACAGGAGACTGAAATTTGAAGCTATAACAGGGGAGATAGCAGGTTTTTATTCACAACCAAAAATGTCACTTAGCAGGTTTTATCAGGAAGCCGACGATACCCGCTGTCAGGGCGACGATGGATGTTATGTCTGAGAAAGATCCCACTTTAGGTCATTTAAAACAACATTTCTGTGTAAACAGGAGGTCTAAACCTGACAAAACCTTAGCCTTTCATCTGAAAACCATTGTCGTGTAAACGGGGCCTAAGATTCCAGTAACCCTGTGAATATGTTTGGTGGTTATAAAGAAATTGTCGCATTTTATCTTTGTTTCCAATAAAGTTGCTTCTTGAATTCAAGGTGTTTCTTTTCTTTGTTAAGTCTCAGGTAAAGGAACAAGAACAGACATTCTTTGGTCTTTTATTTTTCTTGAATGCTCATAGTTTCAAGTACATTTCCAGGAAGTGTATTTGTTGCCTGTAGCATCTCGTTGAACACCCACACTCAGCAGGACAAGAAAGAAACTACAGAAGAGTGGAGTAAACAGGAGAAATCCACTGCAAGGCTGAAAGATATTTGTTACCAACACTCACAATACATTCATAAGAGTTAATGATCAGAGTAGAGCATCACCTCTGCTTTAGACTGTTACATGTATTTACACCTTTGTGTCACATGTAACAAAAAGCACATATTATGGTAGTATTGTATTAATGCTTTGCTGTTTCAGTTTTTCAGTATTTACCTTTTAACCTCTTGTTTTTCATAGTGTCTCGTGTATTTATTTTACTTCACTGGTCTCAGAACATGTTGTAAATCGACTGCAGCTGAGAATTAACCAACTAGTTTGCACCGATACACTTAAATTTGTTAAATGAAGAGGAGATATTCATTTATTAAGAGGTTAAAAACACAACTTTACATCAAAATGTTGCTTCATATTTGCTTTATATCCATCCATACCAGTTATTAGCAATTACAAAAGTACAGAAAGACAGTTGAGGTTGAAAGTTGACATGTTTATATTGTTTAAATATAGTCTCAATTTGGAAGCAAAAGAGAAATTCTGGTGATTTTCTCCTTAATTTCTGCCTCCTGCAGCCAAGAGAACTGATTTAACTTTGTTTAATGGTTATTTTATGTAATTAAAAATGTACACTGAACCAATATATATTGCAAAATAAGCATAATAAAGGTTATGGGTCGTCTTAACCCTTATGCAAAGAAAATATATTTCTCTATATATTGACAATATATTACTGACTGAAAAATATATTACTGTATAATATATATTTATATTCAAAATATACAGAATAATATATTGTATCAATATATTTCGTATTATATTACAATATACTGAAAAATACATAAGGAATTGCCGCTTTCCATATATTGAAACATATATGACAATATATTTACTTATATATGTAAATATATGTCATTATATATGTAGTAATACACTTCATAATGTATGTATGAATATATACATACATATATTGTCGAGTGTATTACTAAATATATGTAATTATATATTTAGTAATACACTTCAAAAAATATGCATGTATATATATGTACATCTTTTTCATCCTATGTTGCCAAAATGACTAAGAAGGCATCTTTTTTCAGTTAACACTTTTTTCATGTATATCACGATGCATATTTTCATGAAATATGTTATTATGCATACCAAGTAATGTAAGTGTTGATAAATATCTGCTTTATGTAAACTTGTGTCAATGGAAAGAAATTGAGTTTCAATAAAACTATATGTAAAAATATAGGGCAGTTTTTGTCTTCATTGCAATATGTTTTATATGTGTCAATATATGATTAAAGCATACAGGGGTTGGACAAAATAATGGAAACACCTATGATGTCACAATGTTAGGTGTTTCCATTATTTTGTCCAACCCCTGTATATTGCAGTATATTGGAAAATATATGCACCACTTTCCCATATATGGAAATGTATTTTTTAATATAATGCATTATATTTTTCGATATATTGCCATATATTTTTGTTTCATAAGGGAAAGGAGTAATGACTAGTGTAGAGTACATTATCCTGCTTCAGTGGTGTAGTCCAGGGTATACGGCGGTATATGGAGAATACCTACTTATTTTTCCGTCATTATTTCGTATACCCACTTCTAAACCCCCTGAAGTGCACCACTCAGTAGTATCTGAGCCAAATTGCCCATGTTTTCCCCTATGATAATGAACGGATGAGGAAGTGGTCGGCCAGCCTGGAGCATCACTGATCAGACGGGGACCCCCGACACGCCTCCTCCTTTGAAAATGCTCCAACAGGATTAACCGCTCGTGCCGCTTGGAGCTACCGCCGCCACCGTGGGACTGTGCAGCGACTGAGACCGACCGGGAGGCAGCTACAGGCCCCGGACTGAGACTGAGTTTTTATGTTTAGAACATTTTTAATTGTATTTTTATGGTTTTTTAAACTTGTTCACTATCTTTTATTGAGACCACTTGTGGGTCATTTTAATAAATCCTTTTTAACTTTACCATTGTGTTAATCTGGTTTGTCACAGTGGAAAGAAACTGGTAAAACTAAAGAAACCACACCTTGCGTGCTCGGTTCACATTTGGCGTTGTCGGCAGGATTTACCAGCTCCACCGTGACTTATCAATTAACAAAATGGATACAGCTCAGAGTAGTACAACCCCACTGAAATATATTTTACTTTAGATATTGAAGTTTTACGAGGAATTGTTTTAGTATTAAGTAATTGTTTTAATAAGGGATTCCTTTTGTTTTAATCTGTTTTACTTCAATAATGTTAATAGGGAGTTCTTTGTGGCCAGGGTTTATGTAGTATTCTGTTGGAGTTTTAAATATGTTATCCCTAGTATGAGCTTGTTTAGGTAGGAACCATCTGTCTAAAAAAGGTAATTAGGTTCTGTTCTTCTAGATGTTTGTCTGAACAAACACATTCACACAGTGTCGTCATATGTACAGGGTGGGGAAGCAAAATTTACAATGAACATTTAGTTGTTTTTTCTCAGCAGGCACTACGTCAATTGTTTTGAAACCAAACATATATTGATGTCATAATCATACCTAACACTATTATCCATACCTTTTCAGAAACTTTTGCCCATATGAGTAATCAGGAAAGCAAACGTCAAAGAGTGTGTGATTTGCTGAATGCACTCGTCACACCAAAGGAGATTTCAAAAATAGTTGGAGTGTCCATAAAGACTGTTTATAATGGAAAGAAGAGAATGACTATGAGCAAAACTATTACGAGAAAGTCTGGAAGATACTATTAAAGAAGAATGGGAGAAGTTGTCACCCCAATATTTGAGGAACACTTGCGCAAGTTTCAGGAAGCGTGTGAAGGCAGTTATTGAGAAAGAAGGACGACACATAGAATAAAAACATTTTCTATTATGTAAAGTTTCTTGTAGCAAATAAATTCTCATGACTTTCAAAAAACTAATTGGTCATACACTGTCTTTCAATCCCTGCCTCAAAATATTGTAAATTTTTGCTTCCCCACCCTGTAGGTGATAAGGGTGAACTTATTGTTGGCATAAGTTAACTTAGGAGTTAAGGCCCCACACCTGTTTGATCTTTTTAGACCACAGGTGTCAAACATGCGGCCCGGGGGCCAAAACCGGCCTGCCAAAGCTTCCAGTCTGGCCCGCAAGATGAATTTGCAAAGTGCAAAATGCAAAAATTACCCTGAAGATATTAACAGTCAAGGGCATCAAACTCAAAAATAACAGCATAATAACCTAGAAATAACGACTCCAAATTTTCTTTTTGGTTTAATGTGAGAAAATAATGATATTATGCCTATAAATAATGGCAACACCAATTTTTTCTGTTTGATTTATTGCAAAGAACATTAAATTCTGATATCCTTTAACAATAAAATGTCAATAACCCGAACAAATATGAACAACCTGGAATGTCTAAAGAAAAATAAGTGCAATTTTAAGAACATTCTGCCTATTTTGTGTCTTGGTAGATCTGCTCTATAATGCACATGCATAAGTTGAGGCATAATATTGATAAAATTGTACTTACTTTTCTTCAGAAATTTCAGTTTTTTCCAGTTATTCACGTTTTTTTGGTTTTGGATAGAAATAGTTTCATCATTTAATGTTATTTTTTGCACTAAAAAATTTGGAGTTGTCATTATTTTTTAGGCTATTATGCTATTATTTTACTGGTACGGCCAGCTGGAGATCAAATCAGGTTGAGTATGGCCCCTGAAAGAAAATGAGTTTGACACCCCTGTTTTAGATAATGCTGAGTTAAAGACCAACCCATTTGTACGGGTGAGCCGGCCCATAGGGTGAATAAATGGAGATCTCATGTAACATTCGGGGCTCATTGTCTTTGAGTCTTCAGTGCTGAGTGTCCACCTTATTTGTGATCTGAATAAATTTTGTCAACTTTGAGACCGATCTGAATTTGGACTCGTCCATAGAGCTTCCAATAAAGGAACACTCTTATACCACCTATTACTGCACAGTTTATTATGCTGTGGTTTATGGGGGCAGCGTGGGTGCGTACGTTTAATGGTGATGAATCAAAGTTTGTGGAATGGAAAGCTCAGGTAGAAGAGATGTTGCACAAGGATTAATGAGATCAACCACAAACATGATTCCTGCATGATCCAATCTGTAGCATTTAATTAATTCACTGTCATCCAGTGTTTGGAGAATATCCCTCCTTCCTCTTTCGTCGGCCATTTTGTCCTCTGCTTAGGGAACTCCTAAGCCCCCGAAAAGTCCTCTTCTCTGCTCTTAAAAGATCTCACCTTAGGAGCTCTCTTAACTCTTTCGGTGCCAGACAGTTAAGGGGCTAATAAGCCTTAAAAGTGCCACAGAATTTGGCCGTTTTTCAGTATTTCGCGTCGTTTTTATAATCGAAGTCTGAATCATCATCAGAACTCATTTTCTAGCAGATGGGACTGTTTTGACAGATCGCTGTGTTTACGATATTACTACAAAATGGCCATCTAATTTGCATATGATTTCATTCATAAATTCATTCATAAAATTTCCCAAGCAGAAAACGAAACGCGAGCTCTTCCTTGGTCAAAAAACGCTCGGTAACATCCGACCGATTGCTACTTAGGTTCAAAACGCACCGGACGCGGCCGATTCATTATTGATCGTAATTTGCAAGAAGATTTGAAAGAACGTCATCGAAATGTGAGAAAGAAATGGGGGTGGATGGTTTGTTTGTACACAAATATGGCGTGTTCTCCAAAGCCGATCTGATCGGCCCGTGGCACTTTAAAGGTTGTATTCGTAAAGCCGATTTAATCGGCCCATGGCACTGAAAGAGTTAAGGGCTAGGATTCTTTAGGAATAGCTTTTATCTTTACTAGGATCTACTCTTCATTTTTAGGGGAAATTCTAAGAAAACACCATGATTCTAAGAATTTTCTTAGAATTTGGCCACTAGCAGCAACTCTTTGCTAATAATTTCATGGTTAAGAATAAAGTATAAAATGTTCATCTCAAAAGTAACGTAAAATAAAAATGAAGTCAAAAAGTATAGTAGTTATCTTTAAGATGTAGTAGAGTAGAAATATGATTGTGTTTTTTTTGTTTTTTGTTTTGGTTGGCTTATTGCCTTTGATATTCTGGAATGTTCTGTTTAACATTTTCAAAACAGTCATGATACACTTTTTGCCAGTGTGGCTGTGAAATATAGGCTATGAAATTGGCATTAATTCTGTTCTAAGTCTTAAAAAGGTCTTAAACGTAACTTGTAGAAACCTGTAGGAACCCTGACTGAGTCCCTCTGCTGGTCTTCCATGGTGAAGAAAACTAACACCACAAGGCTTTAGCTATAGCATCATAAAGTGGCCAGATGGGATGAGAACCGTAAAGAAACAACATTTAGTGTCAGTAAATGTGACGAAGTGTTAAAAGCTAGAAATGGACACAGCTCTAAATGAACAGAATGGAGTTTGATGCTGAAATCACAGCATTTCTTCTACACAGATGAGTTTAATTATGAGGCTTATGAAGGTATAAAGTTATTATGGGATGTTATTATCTTTGCTAAGTTACCTTTGGTTTATTTGATTCCAAACAGATCTTTAGTTCAGCTGCTGACAACACAAACCGGACAGAAAACAGAGATGATTTATAGTTTTACTGTGGCTGTTTTCTGTGTAAAAACAGAGCTAAGCTAACACAGCTATAATGTAAACTATGTGAAACTAAGTGAAAATTATAAGACAGTGTTATTGTAAGTATCTTTAGGAATACGGGCCCTGGTTCGGAACTTCCACAGAAGGGCCAGAGGCCAGCTGGCTCCAAGGTGGGTTCTGGAGCCATTTGTGGTGGTGGTGCCTCCACTAGAGGGACATCCAGTCAACATCCTGCACCCAGAAGGGTAAGGACGTGCCCATACGCCCGACGCCAACAATATAAGTTTGTGTCCTTTTTTTTTTTTTTTTTAATTTTATTTTTATTGAGTCCTTCAAAAGTTCACAAATCACATTTTAAAAAAAAAAAATAAATCAAGGACATCACAATTAGTCCACAGCCCTAGCACAGAGCCGAACACATTGCATCTTGCACTAAATTGGAAAGAACACACATTACTAAGATGTCCATGTTGAAGGAACAACTCTTCCTTTTCCTTTTTCTCCCACAATCCCCCCTCTCCCCCAGCCAGTCAGTCACAAACAAACAAACAAACAAACAAACAAACAAAAAAAAGGGGTGGGGGCACATTGGATCTTCCAGCATGAGCCGAGTTCAATCAGCATCCCTCAATATGAGCCGATCTGTGTTAAGAAGGGTTCCCACACACTTCTATATATATCCATCTGTCCATTTATCTTGTGGATCAGTCTTTCAAATGAGGCGGTCTCTGATAAGGCTGAATACCATTCAGAATAAGTAGGGTTGTTCTGCCCCTTCCAGTGCCTTAGTATGACCCTCTTAGCTGTAGTGAGTGC
Source organism: Sphaeramia orbicularis (assembly GCF_902148855.1). Classification (NCBI taxonomy): domain Eukaryota; kingdom Metazoa; phylum Chordata; class Actinopteri; order Kurtiformes; family Apogonidae; genus Sphaeramia; species Sphaeramia orbicularis. The sequence continues at coordinate 41,911,126 of NC_043967.1, read as the reverse complement.
AATTTTAAGCCAATGTGCTCTTTTGACTTCTAATGTAACATCATGTTCCAGGAAATTCAGAAGACACAACGCAGGTGTCAGGACCAAATTCAGATTTAACCCTTTCATGCATAGTGGTCACTACAGTGGACAGTTATTCTCCAGTTGTTCTCTTGTATATTCATGGATTTTGTTCTTTTTTTTTGTTTGTTTGTTTTCCACACATATCTTTATTAAAGTTTTAAGACACTACATATCTTTTCTGGCATGAATTAGTAACATTATGTAGATCTCTCCTGAGCATAAACCCCCAGAATCACAAGCCCTCCCCATAGTTTTCATACAATTTATCAGTAAATACATGTTTCTGTGCATCAAAAATTAAACATGTGGTATCCAGCTGAGTGGACATTTTTGCAACTTCATGAAAAATAGGTTCATATATATATATATTTTTTTTTTTTTTCATTGTCTTTTTTTTATGTATTTTTGAAATTTTTGAAAGTATTTTTATTCATTTATTTATTTTTTAAATTTATTTTTCAGATGAAATTTTTCAATTGCATTGTTTTTTTCATGCCTAAAGAGGAATAAAAACACTCAGGAAAAAATTTTGATTAAGGTTCTTATAATTTGTGCATGAAAGGGTTAAAGTACTATTTATCTTTCCCATGACACTATGCCAGTAAGAGGTCAGACTCGGGCAGGTAAGAAACATATGAACCATGTTTCCAGGACTTTGTTTACACCGCCAACAGATATTAGAATTGCATCTTCCTGCTCTATATAGTTTGACAGGTGTCCAGTATAGTCTATTGAGAATTTTAAATTGAATGAATTTGGACCGTGCATCTCTTATTGGCTTTAAGTTTGTGTCCTTTGAATGTGTTACAGGAGGCGAAAGAACAGGTGGAGGAGGTGCCACTGGACTGTATCCATGCAGTTTTGTTGACATTTGTCTGTGTTTTACCTGCAAATGTGTCAGACCGCAGCTCTACCATGTTCATCACTTTACATTCAATTGAACATGTTTTCTAAATGAGCTCCACCTCAGACTGCAGACCATTAGAGCATAAACGCTGTTTCTCACCATTAAATGAACAATGAATTCGTCATCATATCTGTGAGGCACTGCGCTTTATAAACTCCGCCTGAGAGATGTTTCAGTTAACGGCTAATTTACAGCCGTCGTCAGGATGAGACGGTCCGTGTGGAACATCAAAAGGATTCATAGTGTTCCTGTGGAGTGTAAATAATGTTTTGATGTGAATCTCCTCTTCTTGTGCAGAGATGTGAGACTGATGTCAACCTCAGACTCAGAGGTGAGAATGGTTATAAAAAAGACCACAAAGCAGACAAACATTTACAAAGGGTATTCAGTATCTTTTTTAGTTATCTCCTTGTGCATTTACTTGGACTCGGAAGCTGGTGAAGAACTCATATTAAGGACTGAGGGCACTTGGTTTGTTAAAGGGTCATTCAGACTTTATTATGACTTAGAGCGGCAAAGTGGCGACACAGTGCACCAGTGTGCTTTTAACACTACAGGAAAGTGAAGCTAGTTTCTTTGGGTTAAACTGAAAAAGCAAAATCAAGATAAATGTGGATTAAAATGGAAAAGGGTGAGTTAAATCAATGCTCTATGACAGTGTCTTAAATGTTAAAAAGCTAACTTGGACAGTTTTCACAGGTATTCATTGCTGCAAAAAGAGGAAATTGGTAAAAAAAAAAAAAAAAAAAGAGGTGTCCTTGAAATGTCAAAAGGACATTTTTACATGAACTCTGGTACATTTTACAACATTGAATAAGAATTTGCAGGATTTTTTTTTTTTTTTTACTGCATTAACCCTTTCATGCACGAATTATGAGAACCTTAATCAAAATTTTTTCCTGAGTGTTTTTATTCCTCTTTAGGCATGAAAAAAACAATGTGATAGAACATTTTCTTCTGAAAAATAAATAAAATAAAAAATAATTTAAAAAAAAAATAAAAAAAAATAAAAATATATTAAAAACTAGAAGCACTCGGAGAGCGCAGACCTCCACCAAGGCTGATCAGTGGCCCCCCCCCCGTGGGCCCCCCCACGCCAAGGAGGTTATGCTTTTGCCAGGGTTTGTTTGTTTGTCTGTTTGTCTGTCCGTTAGTGTGCAACATAACTCAAAAAGTTATGGACAGATTTGGATGAAATTTTCAGGGTTTGTTGGAAATGGGCCCCCCCGTGGGCCCCCCCACCCCCGATCACCACCAAAATTTAATCATTTCTTCACTTATCCCATTTCCAACAAACCCTGAAAATTTCATCAAAATCTGTCCATAACTTTTTGAGTTATGTTGCACACTAACGGACAGACAAACAAACAGACAGATAGACAGACAAACAAACAAACAAACCCTGGCAAAAACATAACCTCCTTGGCGGAGGTAAAAAGTAATAATGACAAAAAAATTCTTATGAATCTGTTTTTCATGAAGTTGCAAAAATATCCACTCAGCTGGACACCACACGTTTAATTTTTGACGCACAGAAACATGTATTTACTGATAAATTTTGTGAAAACTGTGGGGAGGGCTTGTGATTCTGGGGGTTTATCCTCAGGAGAGATCTACATAATGTTACCAATTCATGTCAGAAAAGACATGTAGTCTCTTAAAACTTTAATAAAGATATGTGTAAAGAAAAAAACAAAAACAAAAAAAACAGCGAAAAGAACAACAAAATCCATGAATATACAAGAGAACAGCTGTAAAATAGCTGTCCATTGTAGTGACCACTATGCACGAAAGGGTTAAAGTCCTCACAGCTACTTTTTCTCTTTGCGACACGAATCTTCCAAACCACCTGCAATGATCTGATATTATAATAATCAGATGCACGAAAAACACAGGATGACAAATGTTTTGCTGCACAGACATGTGTATTAATCATCAACCATCTAACAGCTGAACAGTCACCTGGGACACTGTTGATCATTTTCTGCTGTTTATTTCACATCCACAACTGTTTGAAGCCGAAGCAGAACAACAAGCACCATGAGTTCTGATGTCTCCACTGTCCGTCCATCATAATCTGATGGTGCAGTCCAGCGAATTACAGGCAGATATGGTCAAAAACGGGCTTTGTAGGGTCACGACAACCATGAGCTTTGGCCACTGAAATCTAATAATTTCATGGTTGAGTATAAAGTGTCAAATGTTCATCTCAAAAGTAACGTAAAAGAAAAATGAAGTCAAAAATTATAGTAGTGTAACGTGAGGGTTCGTTGGTGGTTAATTGTTCATTCTTTATAAAATGAGACCGCAGGATGGTAGACTGATTTCTTCTTACAACAGTGCTTTAGTTTTCACATACCGTAACAGCTATCACAACACTTCCTGAAAAACATCATCTCACATGACCGAACCAGCCAATCAGGAACTAACAGTAAGGCAAGGAAAGTTTATTTGTATAGCACATTTCAGCAACAAGGCAATTCAAGGTGCTTCACACAGGACATTGGGAAAAAGAAACATTTAAAACCTTATAAAAGAAACATGTAAAAGGTGATTAACCCTCTACAGGGTGAGTCAGAAAAAACGCTCTTTCCATTTAAAGAAATTGTACTGCTAAAACGGAAACACTGATTTTCCTTTTGACCATACAGTCATATTGATGTGGTTATTGAGCATGTCTGGTGATGTAGTCATAGATTTATTGCATTGCATAAGAGAGAGAAGGTCCATTGTTTATTGGGCACTGAAATACCTGCCAACACAATGTATGCCACAGTGAACAAACTTGAAATTGACAACAATTACAGGAGTCGGGGCTTTGCTTTCACACTCAGGACATAGGCCTACATGACAGTGCCCAGGGAGTTTTCATCATGGCAAGACCACAGCGATTGCAGGTATTATTTCCTCATCGAGTTGTCTGTTTGGGTCAGGAGAGAGAGTGGCCACCTAGATCCCCGGACTTGACCCCCCTTGATTTTTCTTGTGGGGGTATCTTAAAAACCGTGTGTATCAGACTGTTCCACAAACTCTTCAGGAACTCCGAAATCGCATCACGGCTGAAATCCAAGCCCTACGACGAACACGAATGGCGAGAAGAGCTGTGTTAGAGATGCGACAACGAGCACAGATTTGCATCAATCTGAATGGTAGCCAGGTTGAAGGTCGTGCCGGACGACTTCGTTGAGACAAAACATTTTGATGGCGAGTAAACATGCTGTAATGGTTGACAATTTCAATTTCATTCACGGTGGCATAAACTGTGTTGGCAGATATTTCGGTGCACAATAAACAATGGACATTCCCTCTGTTATGCTATGCCATAAATCAATGATTCAATCACCAGACATGCTCAATGACCACATCAATATGACTGTATAATCAAAAGAAAAATAAGCATTTCCATTTCAGTGGTACAATTTCTTTAAATGAAAAGAGCGTTTTTTCTGACTCACCCTGTAGTATCCCGTCCAGCAAGGCCCTTACTAAGCACCAAGTGTGCCATTTTGGCACACTTGTGGAATAATGTCAAAAAAAATTTCATACAGTTTGTTTTTAATTCTTTTACACTTTTTTCTATTTCATCAACTTGAGCCGTAAATAAAAATACCAAATACTCAATAATTGTCACATTTTTTAACCCTTTAAATGCCGTGTTTGTAATGTCAACAAATCATTTTTTTGGATGCAAAAAACACAAAAAATTATTTTTTTTCAATATACTACATAAAAAGTGGATCACATATTATTTGATTTTTGCATCCTGGCATATGTGAATGATTAACCCCAACACTGGTTAATTTGCATTATTATTTTTGGCGCTAGGTCAAATGTTCAAAAATACTAGCATCTGTCACCAAGTGTGTGTAAAATGCCCACCTATAAATCAAAGTATTAAATATTATATATTGATTTATTTTTCTGCTCTAATTTGATTTTATTTTTGTAAATCAAGGTCAGCCCCAATCATACATATCAAATAATCATTCATTTTAGATTTTTATAACCCTTTAAATGATCTCTTTTCATCATGATGTCACTACATTTTTTGATGCAAAAAACACAAAATATGTTTGTTTTTTTGGTTTTTTTTTTTCAGAATACGACATAAAAATTGGATTACATATTATTTGATTTTTGCAGCCCGGCATATGTAAATGATTAACAACACCGTTAACAATGTTAATAAATTAATTTAGACCTTCACCTCTCAAATGAAGCCCAGATATCAGCAAAAGCAGGATTTATGCCTTAATGGCTTACGGCTCAAAAACAGTGGTTATAATGGAAGAAATAGTGCGTTTTTGGCACACTTGGGAGACAGATGCTAGTCTTGTAATTTTCTTTTGTTTACAATGTGCATGTTTTAGCTGGTGGCCAGAATTTAAAAGATCATGCACAAATGAACAACTTTTGAATTCTAACCTTATTTAAATTGTGAAAAATAATATGAAGTTTTTTAAAATGAAGTGCAAAGTGTGCCTAAAAAGCACACCCGGATACCGGAGGGTTAAAAACAGCAAGTAAGAAAACACATAAAATCCAAAAATATAAAAAACACACTCATATTAAAGTAAGAGTTGCAGTGCAGAGTTTGGAAGGACAATATAAAATTTAAAAAGTAAAAAGTAAAAGTAGTACCTCGATTGGTAAATGTAAGTGATTTAGAAAAGGCACATTCAACAAGTTATTTTAGCTGCTTATATACAACAAATGAAAATATATCCACACGTGTACTTCTTTTGCACACCACGTTTTCCGGAACTTTCCATGAGCTCACATGTTCATTCTACCCGCCCCATTTTGTAACTTGCATAAATTCACTAGTTCCTTCCATGACTGCACATTTTCGTTCTTTTTGTGGGTCCCCAGGAAAAAAGTCAACCACTCTGTTACAACCGTCACATTGTACTGAAATTTAACTTATGGCATGCAAATGAATACTTTGAATATAAAATGAATACTTTGATAATAAAATGAATACTTTTGAATATAAAATGAATACTTTTGATTATAAAATGAATACTTTTGAATATAAAATGAATACTTTTGAATATAAAATGAATACTTTTGATTATAAAATGAATACTTTTGATTATAAAATGAATATTTTTGAATATAAAATGAATACTTTTGAATATAAAATGAATACTTTATGGAATTATAAATGAATACTTTTGAATATAAATGAATTACGTTTTGAATATCAAATGAATACTTTTGATATAAAATGAATACTTTTGAATATAAAAATGAATACTTTTGAATATAAAATGAATACTTTGAATATAAAATGAATACTTTTGAATATAAAATGAATACTTTTGAATATAAAATGAATACTTTGATTAAAATGCTGGTTTTTTGACACCAGACTGGTCACAGTGCTGTACACCAAACATAAAATAAGGGATTAAATAAGTAAATAAGTAAGTAAAACTAGTGATAACACAGGGTGTAAAAGCGGGCTAAGAAAAACAAAATACAACCATCATAAAAACGACAAATTAAAATCTGATAAAAACAGCATAACAAAAAAAACAAACAAAAAAAACCAGACATGTCACTCATTGATTAAAAGCCAAAGAGAAAAAGTACGTTTTTAGACGTGATCTAAAGACAGGTACAGACTGAGCCTGTCTAACATCTAAGGGCAACTGGTTCTACAGCTTTGGGCCGACAACAGAAAAGGCACGGTCCCCACGAAGCTTCTTTTTAGTTTTTGGAACCATAAGCTGCAGCTGATCTGCTGACCTGAGAGCACGAGGGGGGGGGGCAGGTAGGAGGGGGCAAGGCCATTCAAACATTTAAAAGCAAATAGAAGAATTTTAAAATTAACTCTAAAACGCACTGGCAACCAATGGAGTGAAGCTAAAACTGGTGAAATATGTTCATGTTTCTGTGTTCCTGTTAAAAGCCGAGCTGCCAGCTGCAGTCGGGAAAGTGCATTTTCACTCAAACCGGCATAAAGTGCATCACAATAGTCAAGTCTAGTAGTCACAAAAGCATGGCGGAGGTAACTAATGACGTGAGAATCAAGTTTACAACAGGCTGAGAGCAAACAGAGGCTCGAGGAGTGGAAAAAAAAGAGAAAGAACAGGCAGAGAATAGAGACATGCAGAATAAATGTATGTAGGAAGAAACTTTGTGGCTCATTAACTCTGAAATAAATGTGTTCCAGCTCAATAAAAACAGGGTGTTCTGTAATAATGGGACTGTAATGTTCGTTGTGACACCTTGGACAAAGACAAGTAAGTGGTGGTGTAATTACAGCCTTCCTACAACATGGGAACAGCCTCGGCTTTTATGAATAATTACACACGGAAGACGACGAGTTGAGTCAAGTGACTGTTCGTACACAAGTCACCTTTTCTCCACCGACCACGACTGAAAGCAGGTTTTATGTCCTACTGCGACAATAATGCAGCAAAACCCCGTCCGCTGAAGCCCACATGTTAGGTTTTAGCCGTGCATTTAAAGGATTAGGCTGATTTTTACTTTTATTCCATTAAAGGACCCAAAAAGAGCTGTAAGGTATTAATCTAAAAGCTTTTTCTGTTACTTTGCAAAAAAAAGTGGAAAAAAAATTGCTGATTTATGTTGCAGAGGAAAGCATTTCCTAAAAGCTTCAAAGTAATTTATCCTTCTGAGACTCAGGAAAGTATAAGTTTTGGCTTTTTTACATTAAATTGTGTTGATTAGAAACGGCTTAATGAAACAGTTGTTTTTGGTTTTGTTTTTTTCCTCCAGATACATTTATTATTACCCCACTCCCTGAAGGGGAGGCAAGGGGTATTGTTTTTGGTTCAGTTTGTTTGTTCAGCAAAAGCATTGCTTCATTTCATACTGAATTGGGTTTATAGACTGGCAATGACCCAGAATAGATGTCATTACATTTTGGGAAAAGTAGGCCTTCCTGTCCTCTGTCGAGAGCAGACGTGTTTCTGAGCTGTCCCTGCCTTCCTCTTTTTTTTCTCCTGCTTTTGCCTCTGCGTCTCGTCTGTTTTTGTCATTGGATCCCCTGCTTGATGTACTCCCGAACAACTAAATTATGAAATTGATCAACTAGACACTCAGCGCAATTGACAAGATTTTTTCATCCATTCAGGAACAAAGGCATCAGGGGGAGCACGCCTGCCCTGACAGAACTTTTGCAGTATGCGATCGACGCTTGGAACAAGTGGAGGTAGTATGGCTGTGGGTTCTGTCGGTGGAGGATATGATATTTACCTGTTTGGATTTTTAATAACAGGACACCTTCTAATTGGTCTTGGAGTTGCCCTAGTTTATCACAAAGTTGTAAAGACAGCAGCACACAGAGACCCCGCTGCTGTCAATCGAAATTAAGGAGCACTTCGGAGCGGTTAGTGACAACATGAAGGTATTACAGCGGATGGTGACACAGTCAGACAATTGCATGATGAGCTGTGGACTCACAAAAAAGTTGGATTATGTCGCTGGACAGACCGTGGATGCGCTCTGGCAAATCGCGGGACTGAGGGAAAAGGACGAACTGTGCAGGAGGATCTACCTGCTCTGAAGTGAGGAGTGATGCTGAGGCCTGGTTATAACAAAAACTAAGTTATAACTAAATTAAGCAGAAACTAGAAGCACTCTGAGAGCGCGGACCTCCGCCAAGGCTGATCAGTGGCCCCCCCTGTGGGCCCCCCCACACCAAGGAGGTTATGTTTTTGCCAGGGTTTGTTTGTTTGTTTGTCTGTCTGTTTGTTTGTCTGTCCATTAGTGTGCAACATAACTCAAAAAGTTATGGACAGATTTGGATGAAATTTTCAGGGTTTGTTGGAAATGGGCCCCCCCGTGGGCCCCCCCACCCCCGATCACCACCTAAATTTAATCATTTCTTCCTTATCCCATTTCCAACAAACCCTGAAAATTTCATCAAAATCTGTCCATAACTTTTGAGTTATGTTGCACACTAACAGACAGACAGACAGACAGACAGACAAACAAACAAACCCTGGCAAAAACATAACCTCCTTGGCGGAGGTAATCAAATCATTTTTCTCCATTTAATTCTGTTTCTCCTGGGAGCCGGTAAAGCAGTTGGAGCCTCTCTGGTCTAATCTGTTCCTTTGCAGTCCAAACATCCTTCCAAGGCCAAGACTCAGGACTGAGAACTGATGAGTCTCTTATTTTTCATTTAACCCCCCCCATCTCCGTCTGCCTCACAACATTCTTCTTCTCTTCTTGTCCCCCTCCCACAACCAAATCCATTGAAAAAGTTCCATCACGTGACCACGTGTACTGTGTTTATAATGTCTTATGTCTGTGATGTGTGTGCTTGCATTATCTCCACTGTAATTCTTTCAAAGGATTTGTGTTGGGCGCATGCGCACGCAGCGACCGGCAGTGAGCGAAAGCTTGCTGCAAAACAAATCTACCCACGGGTACAAATAAAGTCACCTTGAACCTTGAAAGTTGATACTTATGAATTTTTAAAATCTTTTTTTTTTTCCCCAATTTACTTATAATGGGCAAAATTTGACATATTTGTAGAAGTAAAACTATTTGTTGAATTCATACCAAAATTGGTTTATAGATCGCTGATGACCCAGAATAGATGTGATTACATTTTGGGAAAAATAGGTCAAAGTTAATTTTTTTTTAAATGAATTTTTAATGTCTTTTTTTCCCCATTTACTTATAATGGGCAAAATTTCAAATGTCTGTAGCAGCAAAACTATTGGTTGAATTCATGACCCAGAATAGATGTGGTTATACAGGGTGGGGAAGCAAAATTTACAATGAACATTTAGTTGTTTTTTCTCAGCAGGCACTACGTCAATTGTTTTGAAACCAAACATATATTGATGTCATAATCATACCTAACACTATTATCCATACCTTTTCAGAAACTTTTGCCCATATGAGTAATCAGGAAAGCAAACGTCCAAGAGTGTGTGATTTGCTGAATGCACTCGTCACACCAAAGGACATTTCAAAAATAGTTGGAGTGTCCATAAAGACTGTTTATAATGGAAAGAAGAGAATGACTATGAGCAAAACTATTAGGAGAAAGTCTGGAAGATACTATTAAAGAAGAATGGGAGAAGTTGTCACCTGAATATTTGAGGAACACTTGCGCAAGTTTCAGGAAGTGTGTGAAGGCAGTTATTGAGAAAGAAGGAGGACACATAAAATAAAAACATTTTCTATTATGTACATTTTCTTGTGGCAAATAAATTCTCATGACTTTCAATAAACTAACTGGTCATACACTGTCTTTCAATCCCTGCCTCAAAATATTGTAAATTTTGCTTCCCCACCATGTATTTTGGGGAAAAGTAGGTCAAAATTTATATTTTTTATGAATATTTAAAATCTTTTTTTTCTCCCATATACTTATAATGGGCAAAATTCCATATGTTTATAAAAACATAATTTTCTTTCAATTTACTTGGCACATATACAGAGGCAATTGATATGTTGACACCAGCACATGCATAGACATGATGACATCAGCTGGATCGATGCAAAAATAAGCAACAATAAATGCGAGGGGTGGGGTTTGTTGTGCCTGACACCACTTGTTTTTATTTTTTTTAATGGAATGTTCTTTGTAGTGGACAGCATTTATTTTTGTTGCTGTTGTTTTTTTTTTAAGTAAAAATGCTGGGTCTCAAGAGGATTTAATAAATACTATGATGGTCCCGAGGGTCCAAACACAAATACAGACATTGTCGCATCCTTTTCATAAACTAACATGTTGTGTTTTCTGAAATTTCCCGTGAACATCATTACTCCTCTATTCTAACCCACCTATAGTTTGAAACCGGTTGCACCATAAATCACGAATCCTTACGTTATTAAAAGCTTTTCTGCCAGACTAATGCGAACTGTTGATAATTATGACATTCATGTGTAAGATGGACCGCCCGTGGAGATACAACCATGCAGGTCGGACTTCCATAATGTCTAATTACTTCCCCTCATCTGCGGATCCCATCGGGGAGGGGATGTATTCATTACTTAAGAATGCGCAATCAACCCAGAAACCATCTACCTACATGATGGTAGTGGAGAAAAGTGTGGGTTTGTTTACTTTAATGGTTTAATCATTTAAAAAAGGTGCCAATTATACCTGCAGAGAAAAACATTCTCATCAGGGGTAAACGAGATCTAATCATAAACCAATTGTGTTTTCAAGGCCACTCAGTCCTCACAGTTAAGATGTCACCATAACCAGCAGAGATATGGGTGCTACATTCAAGGACACTGGTAATTAAGTGGAGTAAAAAGACTATTCATGATTTTAGGTTTTCAGTCTGACACTTTTAGAGTTTTTTTTTTTTTTTTTTTTTTACATATTTATTGATCATTTTTTGGTGCAGATTTAAGTTACATTCAACATTTGAATATTCAATTTCTGAGGCACTATGCATGTCCCATTCTTCCCACCCCCTCACCCTCACCCTCCCACTCCTGGTCCTACATAACATATTTAATGATAGTAATAAAAAAAATAGCAAAGTACTCATAAAACAAAAGAGGTAAAAGAAAAAAAAAAGAAAAAAGAAAAGAATAGAATAGAATAGAAGCAAAGAAAAGAAAAAAACAGCCTAATAGACAAATTTGCTTATTCACAATTACATCCTACACACAAGATATGGACATGCGTTGTTATTAATATTATTAGAGAGTACACAAGTATATATAGCATGCGAAACAGGAAAAAAAAAAAGGCGTGTATGGGAAAAGTGCACTAAAAGCATTTTTTATATTTTAGTGTGTCTTAAGTTTTTTTTTAACCATGAAGCAGCAGGTCTTAATACACAATTCGGATTTTTTGGTGAAATCCGATTTTTGTGTGCTCATTCGTATTACATATTAACCCTATAACACCAAACGTTTCATATTTGATACATGAGTTTTGAAGCACCTCTACATGATCCGTGTGATATTTTTTTCTTGAAAAACCTGATGTATACAATTAGATACATGTAATACCCAGATAATCCACCAGGGGGGAGGAATTCATTCACCAGAGGCCTTTCCAGTGACACTACAAGATTACACTGGTCAACAACAAATTTATTGTTGAAGTTTTTTGAGCTGATTTAGGATAATTTTGGTGTGCTGAATCCAAAAATCACATTAATTTTGCTCAATCAGGTCAACTTCCTGAACTGTGCTACATATTGGCTTTTTAACATTTTTGCTTACATTTATGGGCATTTTCACATCATATGATACAAAATTCTTTCATATTTCTTGCAATAAACAAGTTCTGAAGAATTTTACTTTTGACAATTTATGATTAATGTTTTTTTTAATATTACAGGTGAATGAAATGGCTTCGACTAGAAGATCTTGTAAAAATAAGCCTGACGTATTCTGCTACATCTGCGGTGAATACACCATTGTACCTAACAGGAATCAAGTCACAAGTTTCATAAAGTGTGCTTACCAGTCTTATTTTGGTATTAAACTTGGTGACCAAGATAAAGTTTGGGCGCAGATTGTGAGAAGATCAAATTTTTCAAAATCAAATTAGCAAAACAACCTGACCTGATTGAGAAAAACAGATGTCATTTTTGGATTTAGCGGTGCAAAATGGTCCTAATTCAGTTGAAAAAAAAACTAGATAACTTGCAAAAAACATTTTTTTGTAATCCAGTGTTATCATTGATGAGGAAGGAGGCAGAACTTTGCCATTTTTGAAAAGGAATTACCAATTTGTTAGACATGTTCATGTTATATTATGTTTTTGTTTGTTCAAAAATAATATTTGAGCGTTGAGACCCGATGTATCAAATATGATACAAAATTGAAACTCATTCATGGAAATTGATACTTGAAAAAAAAAAAATTGGGGGTTGTTCAGAAGAACCAATAACGGCTTCAGTTTCAAGGAACTGGAATTTTCTGTCAATGATTTTCTTGAACACGCCAGTAACAGTAAATCTCAAAAACCACAGTTAAATTTCGGTTAATGAATTCACTGCGTCAGACATCTTTATATTTTATACAGCGGGTACTCTTTCCACTTTGCTCTGACTTAAACTGCTTGCCCATGCGGAACACATGACTGCCGGTGTTTCTCCACCTTACTCCAATACTTCCGTAAAAATGGCTGTCCGGTTAAATCCGGGCTGCCCCAGAGAGAGGGGGGGGGGGGGGGGTCGCGTAATTTAAATTAACTCACCAGTTATGTTTTGGATGGAGGAACCCAACCAGGAGAAATGGAAGAACTCACCAAAGAGAAGGTTTGAGGTTTTAAAAAGTTAAAACAACAGTTTGGTTTATTGCTTCAGGCAAAAAATAGGAAAAGGTTACAAAAAGGAAAGAAGTCAGTTACCAGTTAGTCTGGCATCAAACGCACTATTCGTCTCTCCCTTGTCTCATCTCGTCATCACATTTTATAGTGTCCAGTCACTTGGAAGACTTCCATATTTGGTACATAATCTCAATGATTGGTTGAACACTTGTTGCTGGGTAAAACATGTCACAGCTTACGTCAATAACTCCACATTAGCTAATTCTAACAAAAAAAAAAAAAACACATTACAAAGTTCACCTGAGTTAATCACACCTCGGTTTGACGTTTGCACCAACAATTTAGCTTACACTGCATAGTTAAACCACAAAGAGTTTCCGTAAGTACGTCTAGTTCTAACACTTGAGCAATTCTTGACCATAGAAAGTCCCTAAGTTCATAATCAAGATGAACTCAGCTCGCTTTTACCACAAAGCTGCAAGATAAGATCTTTTTCTGACCTTTTCTCTGAGTTCAGCACACACGAACCTGACCTGACACTGACTGTTCAGTACAAAGGAGGACACATCTGCCAAAAATAAAAGATTCTTCAAGCAAAACAACTTTGTAATGTAAAGATTAAGCAGACAACTAATGATGTTACTTTTCCTCTCCTCCTCCATTTTGGTTCATGATGTACGATTTATGATATTCACCTAACATTGTAAAATTTAAAGTCACATTCAACTACCATTTAATACGATCCGTTTAACAATTTAATGGTTCAAGCTATACAGGGATAAATGTGACTTCTATCAGTTTTGAGTATGAACTGAATGTGACCCTGAAGTGACCCGCATGCGCACAAGTGGTCTTGATGTAATACGTGACCATGCAGGCACACACGGTTTACAGAAGTAAAAATGTTTTTCCCACCCCTCTTCCTCCTGGGATGCAGGATTGTCACAGACAGATGGATGATCAACTGATGACAATACCCTGCAGCCAGTGTGGGTGAGGGTAAAAAAAGTATTGGACCCACAAAATCAAATAAATGGTGGGATAAACAAAATAAAATGCACCGGTGATGTTTTCTTCTAAGTGTAATGTGGGGAAATCAAAATGGGGCTGTTGACTCTTCAGAGGTCACGACCAACCAGAACAGTGAGTGTCAGCCTCCTTATATCCACACCCACTCAGGACAATGACCCTCAGCTGTGGTGGAAACACAGGTGCATCCATTCACACCTGATCAACAGCAGCGTCTGCCTGGAACACTAGGTCATTATAGACACTTCTGAGACCAGGCAAGGCATTTTTGTCCTCTGTAGGGGACAAGACTTTCACAGCTTTACTTGAAAAACAAGACTGCAAAGGACAGTCCATGAAAAAAAGGTGAAACGTGAAAAAACCAAAACCTTTATTTACTGGGTCTGAGGAGGATCAAATATGCTGTTCTTAGAGCTGTAACAGACTAACACCTCTGTGAAAATTACAAAATGTGTTAATGCTCACTAATAACACTGGGTTACAAAAAAAATGTTTTTTGCAAGTTGTCTAGGTTTTTACAACTGAATTAGGACCATTTTGCACCGCTAAATCCAAAAATGACATCTGTTTTTCTCAATCAGGTCAGGTTTTTTTTGCTAATTTGATTTGGAAAAATTTGATCTTCTCACAAAATATAATAATTAATACCAAAATAAGATTGGTAAGCACACTTTATGAAACTTGTGACTTGATTCCTGTTAGGTACAATGGTGTATTCACCGCAGATGTAGCAGAATACGTCAGGCTTATTTTTACAAGATCTTCTAGTCGAAGCCATTTCATTCACCTGTAATATTAAAAAAAACATTAATCATAAATTGGCAAAAGTAAAATTCTTCAGAACTCGTGTACTGCAAGAAATATGAAAGAATTTTGTATCGTATGATGTGAAAATGCCCATAAATGTAAGCAAAAATGTTAAAAAGCCAATATGTAACAGTTCAGGAAGTTGACCTGATTGAGCAAAATTAATGTGATTTTTGGATTCAGCACACCAAAATTATCCTAAATCAGCTCAAAAAACTTAAACAATAAATCTGTTGTTGACCAGTGTAATCTTGTAGTGTCACTGGAAAGGCCTCTGGTGAATGAATTCCTCCCTCCTGGTGGATTATCTGGGTATTACATGTATCTAATTGTATACATCAGGTTTTTCAAGAAAAAAATATCACACGGATCATGTAGAGGTGCTTCAAAACTCATGTATCAAATATGATGTTTGGTGTTATGAAACTTGTGACTTGATTCCTGTTAGGTACAATGGTGTATTCACCGCAGATGTAGCAGAATACGTCAGGCTTATTTTTGCAAGATCCTCTAGTCGAAGCCATTTCATTCACCTGTAATATTAACCCTTTCATGCACAGTGGTCACTACAGTGGACAGTTATTCCACAGCTGTTCTCTTGTATATTCATGGACTTTATTATTTTAGTTTCATATGAGCTAACACAATACCCAAAACACTGCAACTGATAACATTACTGTAACTTGGCTGTTCTTGATAAACCAAATCGAACATGTTTGAGTGTACATCAATTCCTTGTTATCGATATTAGACTGTAATTAACAACAAAAGTTGTTTTTTTTTTGGCATATTATCTCCGTGAAGTGACTAGTATTGGAGTTCACCAAAACAAAAAGTTAGGGATATTTGTTTTTGTTTTTTGTCTTTTCTTTTTTGTCATTTTTGCCATTTGTAAATAAAACTATGTCTGGTCATTAAAAAAATGTGTTACAATTCAATTCACACACAAAAAAAGTAAAAAGCGTTGTGCAAAAATCCCAACTGAAAAAAAAAAAAAAAAAAAAAAGCTCCAAAAATTTTAAATATCCATAACTTTTTGTTTGTAGTGTATGTTAAAATGTGAGAAAACATCAAATTAGCAGCATTTAATGTTTTTATGTCATAGTTTTCACACAGTATATCAGTAAATACACGTTTCGTTGCTTTAAAAAATAAATGCACATTTTTGCAACTCCATGAAAAATAGCTTCATAAAAAAAAAAAATCATCTCATTGCTTTTTAAATGCCTAAAAAGGAATAAAGAAAAAAATATTGATTAACATTTTCATAATTCCTGCATGAAAGGGTTAAAAAAAAAAACATTAATCATAAATTGGCAAAAGTAAAATCTTCAGAACTCGTGTACTGCAAGAAATATGAAAGAATTTTGTATCGTATGATGTGAAAATGCCCATAAATGTAAGCAAAAATGTTAAAAAGCCAATATGTAACAGTTCAGGAAGTTGACCTGATTGAGCAAAATTAATGTGATTTTTGGATTCAGCACACCAAAATTATCCTAATTCAGCTCAAAAAACGTAAACAATAAATTTGTTGTTGACCAGTGTAATAATTGTTAAAGTAAAAGAAAAGATACAGACTCAGGTGATATAAAGTCATTTGATTTCATCAGAAAGAGGACAATGAAACCTGATTCTAGTGCCTCTTCTTGTTAAAACCATGAATGTAAACACCATAAAACAGAAGCTGAGAACAGCCATATTTACATATTATTTTATGGTCATTTACTCATGACAACAAATTAATTACCTCCGCCAAGGAGGTTCTGTTTTTGCCAGGGTTTGTTTGTCTGTCCGTTAGTGTGCAACATAACTCAAAAAGTTATGGAGAGATTTTGATGAAATTTTCAGGGTTTGTTGGAAATGGGATAAGGAAGAAATGATTAACTTTTGGGGGTGATCCGGAAGAAATCCTGGATTCTGGATCACTTTGAAATTTTCGTTAACATTGTGGTAAATGGGGCCAAAATTTTCGTTTCCCAATATCTCACTTAATTATTGACCAAAACTCATGAAATTTTACTCAGGAATTGACAATGGGGTCCTCTATCACATTTCAAAGGCTGATCCGGATCTGATCCAGAAGGCGGATTTTATTTTAAAAAATAAATGTAGGATTTGTATCACCGATTATGTGGGGAATTTTTGCGCTTGGCGGAGGTCTGCGCTCTCCGAGTGCTTTTCTAGTTTATTTTATTATTTCGTAATAGAGAACCATATACAGAACTTAGATGTATGTGAACAGGTACCACATCCTCTACATCGCAGCCTTCAAGAGCTGCTGCTGACATGTGATGTACAGAGCAGAACACACACTGTAAATAAATAAATGCAAATACAAAACGAGAAAAGCATTCAGAGAGCGCAGACCTCCGCCAAGGCCGATCAGTGCCCCCCCCACCCCCACCCCAATCACCACCAAAATTTAATCTTTTTGTCCTTGTGCCAGTATCAACATTTCCTGAAAATTTCATCAAAATCCGTCCATAACTTTTTGAGTTATCTTGCTAACAAACAAACAAACAAACACGCAAACAAACAAACACACAAACATGCAAACCCACAAAGCAAAGCGATCACAATACGTCCTGGTGGAGGTAACAACAACTTAAAGTAAGTTACAGTAACTACAAGAAAACAAACTTATGCCGCGTTTCCACTATGTGGTACCGGCTCGACTCAACTCGACTCAGCCTTTTTGCGTTTCCATTACAAAATAGGTCCTGGAATCTGGTACCCGGTACTAGTTTTTTGGTATCCCCTCCGCCGAGGTTTCAAGACTGGGGACCAGATACTAAAACGTAAACACTGCAGACCACTGATTGGTCAGAGTTGTCTCTGTGACCCGCTGTTTTACAAAAATCAGATGCGGAAGTGGACAGTAAATATAGCGGTAGTAACTAATTTTTAGATCAAACACATTTTTATATATTTTTTTGAATTATTCTTTATACAAAAATCTGCATGTAACACGATAAAAAAGGACATAAAAATTACGCACTACTATTTTTTAAAATACCTTTTTATTCTCTCACAGGTACAGTTTGGAAATCAAACTAATTATTCATGGCAGAGTGTTTCAGAAAAATGACTGCTGTTGCAAAATCACTCATGATTTCTTAGTGCTTAAAAAGGCAGGTTCCGCATGTAATGTTAGTGGACACAATGGGTTACATCCAAAACCTGGAATGATTAATTTTGGGATGGCTCAGAGCAAGAGTGTACTTTTTTTTTTTTTGCATTTATCTGAGGTCATCTTTAGGTACATCCTGGTTGAAATACGTCTTAATTTCTCTGTTATTATTGGGTCTAAAAAGCTGGAAAAGTGTCAGATACCAAAATGAACCCAGTTTCATAGAAAGACCCACCTATCTATCTATCTATCTATCTATCTATCTATCTATCTATCTATCTATCTATCTATAGGTACTGTGCAGAGGTCTGAGGCTACTGTTGGGTTTGTTGTTTTAGAGGGTTTTAATATAATACAGTATGGAAAAAGGGTTGAGACCACAGGGTGAATAAATATTTAGTTTGACTTTGGGGAAAAACAACAAATCATCTGTGTTGAAATCGTCTCAACGTGTTGGTCAAATTTAGTTCAGTTCATTCACCTCCATTATTTCTTCATTCTGCATTTCTAAATTCTAAACTTTAACCAATGAAGCCTGTTTTCTTCTGGGAAAACAGAAAAACTCCTCAGTATAAGTGGACATCATCTCCGTCTGCCGCCTTATAGTTAATTTAACGTATGCATATATGAGTACGTCTTCTGCGTTAAACTGACAGTCAACCTGTGAGCGGCTCATATGAGGTGGATGCAGCAGACTCAGGCTAATCACATTAAGGCTTATCAAAAAAATCTAGATGCTTTTTAAAGGATTATACAGCATTGACTCAGGCAACTGATGGAGTCATATGACATTCAGTAATAATTCACATGCAGGTTTAATTAATTTGATTGGATAATTCATTAAAATTCACAATTGTTTTGACGTAAAGCTGAACCTGACTGATTGGTCATCTTTATAGTCGCTCTACATTTTACTGGACAACATGTTCTTCACGTTCAGCAGACGTTGGCCTGCTCATCAGTCCATGACTTTAGCTTTCACTTGTATTTCACAGTTTTGTTTTGTTTGGGGTTTTTTTGGATGAAGAGGTGTGGGCGTTCCAGGATCACATAAATCTCGATAAATCTCTGACTTATGGTACGGAAGCTGAGAACAGCCGTGGTTTAACATTATTTTACGGTTGTTATCTCTTCACAAGATAACAAAGATTGCTTTCTCGTAATGACAAAATACATTAATTCATTATCTCGAGATAACAAATGCCGCGTTTCCACTACATGGAACCGACTCAACTCGACTCAGGTAACAGGTCCTATTCCTGGAGATCGTTTCCATTAAGGCGGCCATACGTTGTGCGATTATTTCGATCATTGCACGCAGCTCCATCTCAAATTGTGCGAATCAATCGTAAAGTCAGGCTCACAATTCATGTTCTCACAATGTACGGACCGATGCTCGTATGCGACCTGACTGCTCACACTGTAGGACCATACACCAGAGGACGCACCACACGTTCGAGTGTTGGATCCGGAAATACAACGTTAAAATACCAAGGAATCCGTAAAAGTGCATAGACGACTGTGTATTGGCGTGAGTCACGAAATGGTAGTGCTAAACAAAAACCAACGAGCTGCTTTGGCAATACGTGCTATTATCTGCGGGGAATCAAAAAAGAAGAAAAGACAAAGACGTGTTTGGTGCAGGAATTGGTTGTCCAGACGTGGACAGTATGGGCTGTTAATGGTACGGCGGGAACTAGAGGTAAGCTGCACAAGCTAAACTGCACTAGGCCAATAGCCAGCTACTGTTAGCTTGTACGCTACTGTACACTTTTGTGTTCGCACATGCACAGTGTGAGAATTTGAGGCACATCGGCTCGTGGCACTGCTTTGACAGTGCGATACCCTCACGAGGAGCGAGCAGGATTTCAAACAGCTCCATTTTCCTTGCGAACACACGATTGCTGGTCGTGAGGTGGTCGTGAGGTGTCAATCGCTTCTCCTTTTTTGTCCTCATATTTTCCATCACAAGGACCAGCGTGCTGTTTTTTAATGTTCCATCTTTATGGGTTGGTTCTGTTGCCTGTCACTACCAGATCTACGAATTTACGAATAAATGATAATAAAGAATATTTCAATCTAGATTTTACAGCTAACCATGTCAAACTGTTGTGCATTGTGGTTCTATTAGTTCTGTATGGGCAACCCAAAACAATTCATGCCGCTTTAGTCTGTACACTGCACCAAGCACCACACACGATTAGAGACACATCTGGCCCGATCCCAGAAAGAGTTGTACGAGTGAGAAATCGTCTCTAAAATTGCACAGTGTGTGGCCACCTTTACAGGATACTACCAACTTTACAGTACCTGGATGTCATTGCGATGCGGCACGTTACTTCCATGTCGTCTGCTCAAAGTTGCTGATAAACTCGCTCGTTGTTGTCTCGTCAAGCTCATACTGAATTTTTACGTCGGCCATCAAAGACTGAATCTCGTGGACCAACCGTGGTGTAGTTTTGCGGGCTGTCATCATGTGGATTAACCATCAGAATCCCAGACTAACGTATCTAATTGTGGCATTTTAAGCTGGAAGTGCTTCGGTGAAAAGAAACCTCCTTCTTGCAGAGTGTGTATAATACTTTATATCAGTCAACTGTTCCGTCTTGGTTTTTTTTTTGTCCTCATATTTTCCTTAACAAGGACCAGCGTGCTGTTTTTTAATCTTCCATCTTTATGGGTTGGTTCTGCTGCCTGTCACTACCAGATCTACTGCCTATTTGCACATGTGCGTCGTTAACTCTACTTGGACAAACTGCTCGAAATGTGTTGGCAGAGGCATTCAGACTCATTCTGTAGCAGACAAGGTTATAATAGTTCTGGATTTTTAATTATAGTTTAGTTTTAATTAGTTTTGACTTTTTTTTTCTCTAATTCAGTTAATTTTAATTAGTTTTTAGAGTGGGTTTGGTAGTTTTTATTAGTTATCGTTTTTTCTGAATGCTTAGTTTTAGTTTAGTTTAGTTTTAGTATTAGTTTTAGTTAATTCATATATTTTATCTTCCTCACCATCCTATTCAAAGAAATTAGTGAGGCACGGATATGGGTTACCCTGGACACTTTATTTGGGGGTCGGGTTAGGGCGACTCATTGACTGAGCAGAGACAAAAACACATGTTCAGTACAATGTATAAATTCCCTATAGCACGTTGGGGGGGGGGGGGGGGGGGGGTGTGATCCATACATAACGTCACTTATGTGAAAACAATGCGAAGATGTGCAAAGCGTGATGAGATGCACAAAGCAGCCAGCAGTAAACCAGATAGAGACATATATAAACCAGCTAACCAGCAGTTAAACCGCACAGAAACATGTATAAACTATATAGAAACATATATAAACCACTTATAAACATATATAATCCAGTCCATCATCAGTAAACCACACCTTAGCAGATATGTCATCTCTTAATCATCTCCAGTTCCATTATTAGCCAACTTTGCTTCAGTTCAGTTCAGCTAGCTGTAGCTAGTAATGTCAAACGTTTTTTAACATTCTAACAGGTTCCATACCTCTGTAATTGGATTAGTTTTCATCCTCCTCTTTTCTCCTCTTCTAAACTGTGCAGTTAAGGCCTTCGAAGGCCTTTTCATGGTGATAAACTCTCCAGTCTTTACCTGCATGCTAGTTCAACACTGACTCTGTCCTTTAGCTCCACTCTGTCTCTGTCACTCAGGCACACACACAGTGCGCCAAAAAAACAAAAAAAAAAAACAAACAAAAAAAACAACCCACTCATCACTAAAGTAAATCCCAGACAGGACTGTGCTGCTGTGTTCCAGCTTTAGTCTGTATGTTCCAGGTAGTGGGGACCAGAAGACGACTGGAAACCACCAGTGACCACACATGACAGACTGTGAAGTGTCGTATGGTGCTGCAGCTAAAACTGCTGGAGTGAAATAAATCAATTTAGTATCAATCCGACATTGACAAAGACGAAAACGAAGGAAATTTTATCCATAATTTTTATACGTTTTAGTTAGTTTTGTAAGATCACAATACAGTTTCAGTTAGTAATCGTTTTTTTCTTTTAATTAGAGTTTTTATTTATTTCAGTTAACGAAAATGTTTTTTCAATTTTAGTTTTCGTCATTTTGTCCGTTTTCGTTAACAATTATAACCTTGGTTGCAGATGGGTTAACTGCAATCAAATTTTTAATCATCTTATCGTGATGATGAATTAATCCGCGTTAATGCATTAATTTTGACTGCCCTACTAGATGTGTCCACATATTTCAAGAAAAGTGTTTGACCTTCTGTCTGTCGTCATTATGTTTCAAATCAGTTTTCTCTAGAGCCCGACCAATTGATACAATTGCCTGATACAAATGAGACAAACAAAATAAGTACTATACATTTGTACTCCTACACCAAACAATAGCTTTCTGATACAAATCATGAAACATCTTTTAATATTAGCAATACTCATTCCATTTCATGCCTGTTGTGTAAACAAAAAAAAGTTTTCATTTCTTTTGAAAACATTTTCTATTATTTTCCGACAACAAAAACCCTGGTGTCCATTCCATGCAACCATTGCTCGATAAAAAACAGTTCTCTGTAACTGATTTGTTCTGTCTAAAAGCAGAGCACCCCATGTTTCAGTGGTTTGTCTTGTACGATAATTATGTTGATCAGGAAAAAATGACAGTTTTCTATGAATAATTTCTGGAGTTTGTGTTGCGATAATGTTACAAATAAATGATAATAAAGAATATTTCAATCTAGGTTTTACAGTTAACCATGTCAAACTGTAGTGCATTGTGGTTCTATTAGTTCTGTATGGGCAACCCAAAACAATTCGTGCCGCTTTAGTCTGTACGACTTGCAATTTGTGTAAATTATTTTCATTAGTATTTGACCAAACAACTGAGGCAGAATCCATATGAGATAATACTAATGACTGAAATAATAGCTTGGTCAACCACTGAGGAATAAATTTCTTACAGTGTTTAATTATTCCTATGCTCTGACCCATTTTTTACAATATATTATTTATTTGACCATTCCACGACAATGTGCCATCCACAATTACACCAATAAATTAGCTTCGTCTACTTGTTAAATCACATTTTCTCCCACAGTTAAGTGTAACGTCGGTGACTCAAACCTTGGTTTTGATAGTACTGCTGCTTCTCTTAGCACAGGGGTGTCAAACTCATTTTAGTTCAGGGGCCACATTCAGCTAAATTAGATCTGCAGTGGGCCGAACCAGTAAAATAATAACACAATAATATATAAATAATGTCAACTCCAAACTTTTCTCTATGGTTTAGAGTGAAAAAAGTAAATTTACATGATGAAAAGGTTTACATCTACAAACTATCCTTTCGAAAGATGTGAATAACATGAACAAACTGAAAAAATAAGTGTCATTTTAACAATATTCTGCCTGAGTTTATCATTTCCACATGTACATTATAATATAAAAAAAATACACCAAATATTTAGTAACAGGCAGAATCTTGTTAAAACTGTACTCACTTCTCTTCAGACATTTCAGGTTGTTCATATTTTTTTCAGGTTATTCATATTTTTTGTGAAATTAATCTTTGTTTTATGTGTAAATGCATGAAAATATTTACATTTACAAACAGAAAAATTTGGAGTTGCCGTTATTTATATGTTATTATGATAATATTTTACTGGTCTGACCCACTTGAGATTGAATTGGTCTGAATGTGGAACCTGAACTAAAAGGATTGTTCATATCTTCAGTGTAATTTTTTGCAATTTACAAATTCCTCCCCAGGGCCGGACTGAACCCTTTGGCGGGCCGGAGTTGGCCCCCGGGCCGCATGTTTGACACCTGTGTCTTAGCAGGTCAGCTCGGCTATGCTAAAAATGCAAAATTAGTCAATTTCCGGGAAACTTCCAGCAACTTGTGCAACCTCTAAAACATCTCCTTTTTCTTCCAAATTTTTTCCTAAATCATCTTTTGAAAGCCAAAACCTAATGCAGGGTTCTAATTGAGGTTATCTGAAACTTTATTTTTTTACCATGATTGTTGGACCACCCTAGTGTCACTGATTACAAAAAAAAAAACAAAAAAAAAACACACAGATGAATCAAGAAAAGCTGTTATAACAAAGTACTGATAAAGTTGACCTGAAACAACTTGTGTTTACCCTAAGGTGATACGAGGGTTTGGGTGAAGCTATCTTTCATTATCCAATTCTCTGCAGCCAGACGGCTCGACAACATGTTTGTGCTTTGAGTCGGAGTAAACACAGAGCCCATCCTCAGAGACGTTAGCCACTCTGACAGGCCCCTTTCAAGTCATCTACGGATGCCTGGGTACCCAATAAAACAAGCGGCGCACCATAATTAATTTGCACACCAATAAGTCAAGAAAACCTAAGAGAAAAGCTAGGTTTTCCGGAGCAAAATAATGACAGCCGAGAGAGGGATGATTACCCACAAGCAATCTCAGAGAACAGAAGCAAATCGCCTCTGAAACCAAAGTGTCTCAAGAGAGGAGAGGCCACAAACTAAAGACCAAGTGCCTGGTTTAACAAATAGAACTGGGATATAAAGTAAGACTGACACTCACTGGGATATCGACTATATTTATAAGGTGATACGGCAAAATTAACCGGCCTAGGGGTTCACCAGGGCGCACATAATGTGCTCAACTTTTGTCCCCTCCCAGCTCCCAAGCACACACGTCAGTCAAAAACTAAAAGTTCACAATATTTATTATTAATATTTTTTTTCTCAACAACTAAGGAAGGGTTAGGGGAGGGAGCGGCTAAAACAACAAACAAAATCTCTTCTAGTTTAAACTAACTTACCTAATCCAAAATAAATGCAAGAAATAAAATACAGAAAACTTACCTAACTACCTAACCAAAAACAGGAGAAAATGGGAAAAGCAAAAGAGCCGACCTCTCCTACCTGAAAAAGGTTCAATTTAACAAAACTATTTACAAATACAAACAATCGAATTTTTCAGAAGCACGAAGACTGACGGTCACACACACGAACACAGGGTTGAGAGCTGGCAGGAGGCAAGAGCGAGTGAGGATGGAAGCTCCAGGGCCATCTTTAAAGGGCCGGGCAATCATGCTCCACCAATCAGAAACCTGCAACAAACGGAAACAAAAGGGGCACAGCACACCTACAGGACGGGGGGGGGGAACACACACACACTAAACGGAAAGCACATACATATAAATAGACAAATTATGACCCAGGGTCATAACAAGATAACATACTGGTATTTGAACCCATGAACACGGAGCACTACTTTTGTGCTAGTTCGCAAATAAATTTTTCTCTGTATTCACCCTTTCTTAACCCATAAAGACCCAGTGTGACATTTGTGTCAGTTCCCAAATAAATTTTTCTCTCTATTTAACCTTTCCTAAATGATATATCACCATTTTATTATAATATTATCCTCTGCATTTTGCAGTTTTGCAGTGAAAATCATCTATTTTCCTATATTGAATTCACTGATCATGCAGGTGTTCATTAAAGCTGAGATTAAAGCTGAGGGTTATTATATAAAAAACGGAAAGAATTGAAGAAAAAGGGACTTTTTCAGCAAAATACATCATAAACTGAACACAAACCCAGTGTATCCAACCACTGTCATTGAACCAACTCCATGGGTTTTACGGATGAATCAATTTTGTTGAAGATGACAGTGTTTCCACATTCCCTACAGAGCCTCTGAACGTCCAAATGGGTCATATCTGATGACCATGAAAAGATGAATAACTGTATTTTACACCAATTATTTAAATGGATTGATAGGATTAATGGACAAACAGTTATTAAACAATTTAGCTCTGTAGATAATTTGGTCTCCGGTGGATGTTTGGGTCTTTATGGGTTATTGTATGTATGTATGTATGTATGTTATTGTAATATTATCCTATTTATTTTGCATTTCTTCAGTAAAAATCAGGTATTTTCCAATATTTAATTCACTGATCATGTAGATAAAGACCCAAACATCCATTGGCGACTAAAACCATCTATTGATCTAAACTGTTTAATACCTGTTGATCCATTAATCCTATCAATACATGTAAATAATTGGTGTAAAATACAGTTTGTCATCTTTTCATGGTCATCAGATATGACCCATTTGGACGTTCAGAGGCTCTGTAGTTACCGTGGAAACACTGTTATCTTCTACAACATTGATTCACCGGTAAAACCCATGGAGTTGGATCAGTGACAGTGGATGGAGACACTTATTTTATGTTTAATTAATGATATATTTTGCATTAAAAACAATCTTTTTCTTCAGTTTTCTCTGTTTTGGATATAAGAACCCTCAACTTTAATCTGAGCTTTAATGAACATCTACATAATCAGTAAATTAAATATGGGAAAATATTTGATTTTCATTTAAAAATACAAAATACAGAGGATAATATTTGGAGTAAATGGTGATAAGTTACTCAAGAAAGGTTAAAAATAGGCCACACTTCATTTGGGAATTGCCACAACAGCAGCACTAGGTCTTTATGGGTTAAACTGTGTTCAGTTATGGATATATTTTGCATAGAAAATAATATTTTTCTTCAGTTTTCTCTGTTTTTGATATAATATCTCTTAACTTTAATCTGATATTTAATGAACATCTACAAAATCAGTAAATTAAATATTGGAAAATACCTGATTTTCACTTAGAAATGTTAAATATAGAGGATAATATTAGAGTAAATGGTGATAAATCACTTAAGAAAAGTTAAAAAAAATAGGGAAAAAATCATTCAGGAACTGCCACAAAAGCAGCACTGGGTCTTTATGGGTTAAAACTCAGAGTAAATTCAAAGGTTATTATAGCAGAAACAGAGAAAACTGTAGAAAAAGTGACTTTTTCAGTCAAATATATCATTATTTGAACATAAACCCAGTGTGTCCATCCACTGTCACTGATCCAACTCCATGGATTTTACTGGTGAATCAATGCTGTAGAAGATGACAGTGTTTCCACGGTAACTACAGAGCCTCCGAACGTCTAAACGGGTCATATCTGATGACCATGAAAAGATGACAAACTGTATTTTACACCACTTATTTACATGTATTAATAGGATTAGTGGATCAACAGGTATTTTTTTGCATTTATTTATTTAGTTACAGGTCAGTGTGTATTGGCATTAGTCGCAAAGAACAAGATGTATGTGCCGGATTTAGCAGAGAAGCTAATTTCCATCTGTTGGCCTGGACAAACGACTAACATAATAAAGCATCGCATAGATTACGAAGTGCAAATATACGGGAAGAAAACTGTTCAACATGACAGATATAGGAAAGTTTACTCAGACTGGACAGTTACAGCCAAATACATAAAAAAAGGGCTGACATTCTGAAAGCACAATAACATTTCCTAAAATGAAAATAAGATAGAAAAGAAAGAAAAAGGAGAGAAGAAGAGAAAGGAGAAAAAAAAAGAGAGAAGAATAAATAAATAGATAAATAGGCTAATTGCATAATAGCAGAGATAAGATAAAATAAGCTAAGCTAAACTAAGCTAAGACAAGACAAGATAAGCTAAGATAAGATAAGATAAGATAAGATAAGATAAGATAAGATAAGATAAGATAAAATAAGATAAGACAAGATAAGATAGAATAAGATAAGATAAAATAATGTAAGATAGGATAGGATAAGTTAAAATAAGATAAAATAAGATAGGATAAGATAAGACAAGATAAGATAGGATAAGACAAGATAGGGTAAGATAAGATAAAATAAGGTAAGATAGGACAGGATAAGTTAAAATAAGATAAAATAAGATAGGATAAGATAAGTTAAAATAAGATAAAATAAGATAGGATAAGATAAGTTAAAATAAGATAAAATAAGATAGGATAAGATAAGATAGGATAAGATAGATAAAATAAGATAAGATAAAATAGAATAAAATAAGATAGGATAGGATAAGATAAGATAGGATAAGATAGATAAAATAAAATAAGACAAGATAAGATAAAATAAGATAAGATAGGATAAGATAAGATAAGATAAGATAAGATAAAACAAGGTAAGATAAGATAGGACAAGATAAGATAAGATAGAACAAGATAAGATAAGATAAGATAAGATAAGATAAAACAAGGTAAGATAAGATAAGATAAGATAAGATAAGATAAGATAAGATAAGATAAGATAAGATAAGATAAGATAAGATAAGATAAGATAAGATAAGATATGCCTTTATTAGTCCCACAAGGGGAAAAAAGATGTGGAAAAAAGTACAAGAGTAAAAACTATTGAGCTAAAACCTTAGATCAGTAGGCAGTTTTGGTAATCGATGGATGTGATGTTTGGGTCTTTATGGGTTAATGATCTATCAGTAAGACTCTAATGCTGTAAACATTTCTGCCACAAAATCCCAAACATGGATGTGATGTTACATATAAACACCTTTTGAAGGTTGTAAAGGCCGTCATCCATCATCCCTGGTTGAGTTTCCATCAGCCAGTTTTTCTCATGTCACAAAAAGAAGACAGGAAGAGGAGGAAGTGAACTGTCTTTTTTCCTTTACAAAAAAAAAAAACATCCATTAGTGTGTCTCCTGAATCATTCTTATTTGACTGGTCGACCAGGTGAGTGCGTTTCAGAAAATGGAAAAAAGGAAATGTCACTGCTGAACAAGGATGGCAGGAAATGTTTGTTTACTGGAAAAACTTAATAGCATCAGCGTGAAGATGTGAAAAATGGGCAAGATTTAAAGCAACTGTGAGTTGCAGCTGCTTCTGTGATAAATGAAGGACGAAGGCAACAAAAGACGGAAATGTGAACCCTTATCATGGATTCAAAGATTTAAAGCAGGGGTGTCAAACATGCAGCCTGGGGGCCAAATGCGGCCCACCAAAGGGTCCAGTTTGGCCCCTGGGATGTTTCTGCCAAGTGCAAAAATTCCATAGGCTTGAATTGAATTAAGCAAAAAAAACCCAAAAAAATTAGCTCGAATAAAGGAAAAAATCTTGAATTAAGCAAAAAAAAAATTCTTCAATTAAGTTAAAAAAAAGTCTTCAATTAAGTAAAAAAGAAAAAATCTTCAATTAAGCCAAAAAAATCTCAAATTTGGCAAAAAATCTTGAATTAAGCCAAAAAAAATTTTATATAAAAAAAAAAATCTTCAATTAAGTAAAAAAAAAAACAAAACTTGAATTAATCCAAACATTTTTTTTTTTAAATCTTCAATTAAGTTTAAAGAAAAATCTTGAATTAAGCCCAAAAAAAATTAAGCAAAAAAAAATAATCTTCCATTAAGTAAAAAAATAAATAAATAAATCTTGAATTAATCCAAAAGAAAAATCTTCAATCAAGTTAAAAAAAAAAAATCTTAAATTAAGCCAAAAAAAAAAAAAAAATCTTCAATTAAGTTAAAAAAATCTTAAATTAAGTTAAAAAAAAAAAAAAAAAAAAATCTTCAATTAAGCCAAAAAAATCTCACATTTGGCAAAAAATCTTGAATTAAGAAAAAAAAAAAAAAAAAAAAAAGCAAAAAAAAAAAAATCTTCAATTAAGTAAAAAAAAAAAAATTCAATTAATCCAAAAAAAAAAAAAAAAAATCTTCAAGTAAAAAAAATCTTGAATTAAGCCAAAAAAAAAAAAAATCTAGAATTAACAACTTACTTTTTTTCCTTTGCTTTAGTGCAAAAAATAATATTAAATTATGAAAATATTTACATTTACAAACTCTCCTCTAACACTAAAATGTGAATAACCTGAACAAATATGAACAACCTGAAATGTCTAAAGAAAATTAAGCACAATTTGAACAATTTTCCTGCCTGTTCTTCAGTGTTTTGTGTCTTTGTAGATCTGATCCATAATGCACATGGAGAAATGAGAAGTGGGGGCAGAATATGGTTAAAACCGTGCTAAATTTTCTTGCGTTTTTTTTATTTAAATTTCAGTTTTTTCAGATTTTTTTTTTTTTTTTTGGATAGTTTATAAAAGTAAGTATTTTCATAATTTAATGGGGTTTTTACACTAAAACAAAGACAAAAATTTGGAGTTGTCATTATTTATAGGTTATCATGTTATTATTTTTCTGGTCCGGCCCACTGCAGATCAAATTTAGCTGAATATGGCTCCTGAGCTAAAATGAGTTTGACACCCCTGGTTTAAAGGGTTTTTACCAAAGTTTAACCCATGAAGACCCAAACATCCACCATCGACCAAAAGCATCTACTGATCGAAACTATTCATCCATTAATCTTATCAATACATGTAAAAAAAAAAAAAAAGGTGTAAAATGCAGTTTGTCATCTTTTCATGGTCAACAGATATGATCCATTTGGACGTTCAGAGGCTCCACAGTTACCATGGAAACACCGTCATCTTCTACACCGGGGGGTCAAACTCATTTTAGTTCAAGGGCCACATTCAGCCCAGTATGATCTGAAATGAGCCAGACCAGTGAAATAATAACAGTGAAAAAGTGAAATTACCATGTGAAAGTGTTTACATCTACAAAGCATCCTTTAAAAAATGTGAATAACATAAACAATCATGAACAAACGGAAGTTTCTTGAGAAAAATAAGTGCAATTTTAACAAGTGTTCAGAAAACGCAAACCTCCACCAAGCACCCTGAACGATGTGCATGTGTGGATCGACTATTTCTTTCTAAATTAAACGGTTTCAAGGTTGTTCCATACAGCAGAAAAAGTTGAGGCTTTGTACCAGTCATGTGTATGTCAAATTATATTAAATTCCAATCAATATTTGTTGAGTTATAACGAAAAATGTGTCAAAAATGGGATTTTCAATGTTAAATTGAAATGTCCACAGAGTCCACATTCCACAGCGGATGTGGACAATTTTGTTGTGTCAGATATACGATATTGTTATAAGCTATGGGTGGATCAAATTGGAGGCTAATCGGAGTTGTTTTGAATTTTTTATGAATTTTCGAAAATTGATTTTGTGACCTTGCTGTGACCTTGAACATTAGCCTACTTGGCCTAAAATGTAATGGGTTGGTCCCAGGGCCTAGGCCTATCTGTGGGTACAATTTGGTAAAGATGGTTGGAATAGTTTTCCTGTAAAGTTGCTAACAAACAAACAAACAAACAAAAACAAAGCAAAGTGATCGCAATACCTCCTGGAGGAGGTAAAAATATTCAGCCTCAGTTTATCATTTACAGATGTGTATTACAACTTACAGATCACAGTGCATCTACAAAGGCACAAAACATTTACTAACAGGCAGAATATTGGTCAAATTCCACTTATTTTTCTTCAGACAATTATTGTTGTTCATGTTTGTTCAGGTTATTCACATTTTTTGTGAAAGGATAGTTTTTAAATGTAAACATTTTCACGTAATTTTACTTCTCTGCACTAAAACAAAGGCCACAATTTGGAGTTGTTATTATTTACAACAGGGGTGTCAAACTCATTTTCTTCGGGGGTCACATTCAGCCCAATTTAATCTGAAGTGGGTCAGACCAGTAAAATAATAGCATGATAACCAAGAATTAATGACAACTCTAAATTGTTTTAGTGCAAAAAATAACATTCAATTATGCCAGTATTTACATTTACAAACTATCCAAACAAAAAGGATGTGAATAACCTGAAAAAAACAGAATTTGTCAAGAAATAAAAGTACAATTTTATCAATATTCTGCCTCGACGATCATTTATACACATGCGTTACAGATCAGATCTACAAAGGCACAAAACATTTACTAACAGGCAGAATATTGATCAAATTCCACTTATTTTTCTTCAGACAATTCATGTTGTTCATGTTTGTTCAGGTTATTCACATTTTTTGTGAAAGGATAGTTTTTAAATGTAAACATTTTCATGTAATTTTACTTTTCTGCACTAAAACAAAGGCCACAATTTGGAGTTGTTATTATTTATAACAGGGGTGTCAAACTCATTTTCTTCGGGGGTCACATTCAGCCCAATTTAATCTGAAGTGGGTCAGACCAGTAAAATAATAGCATGATAACCAAGAATTAATGACAACTCTAAATTGTTTTAGTCAAAAAAATAACATTCAATTATGCCAATATTTACATTTACAAACTATCCAAACAAAAAGGATGTGAATAACCTGAAAAAAACAGAATTTGTCAAGAAATAAAAGTACAATTTTATCAATATTCTGCCTCGACGATCATTTATACACATGCGTTACAGATCAGATCTACAAAGGCACAAAACATTTAGTAACAGACAGAAAATTGTTAAAATTGCACTTAATTTTCTTCATTTTGTTCAAGTTATTCCCACGTTATTGTTAAAGGATAGTTTAATGTAAACATGTTCATAATTTAATGTTTTTTGCACTAAATTAAAGAGAAAAAATTGGTGTTGTCATTATTTATAGATTATTATGATATTATTTTTGAGTTTGATGCCCTAACTTGCACTTTGCAAATTCATCCCACAGGCCGGATTGGAACCCTTGGCGGGCCGCTTTTGGCCCCTGGGCCACATGTTTGACACCTGTGATTTCTATGTAATTATGATAGTATTTTACTGGTCTGATCCACTGAAGAACACACTGTTCTGTATGTGGAACCTGAACTAAAATGATGTTAATGTAACGTGAGGGTTCGTTGGTAGTTAATGGTTCATTCTTTATAAAACGAGGCAGCAGGATAGGGACAGATTTCTTCTTGAACAGGGCTTTACTTTTTCACACATGACAGCTACCGCCACAACACTTCCTGACACATATCCTCACATGACTGAACTAACCAATCAGGAGCTCGCAGTACTTAGATCAGTAAATGTAAGTGATTTAGAAAGGCAGATTCAACAGATTATTTTAGCTGCTTGTATACTACAAATGAGATTATTTAAATGTGTAAATAATAATTCGCAAACATAAATGTCAATAGTTAATTCGGAAAATACTGTCGATATATTTTTAACAAATACATGAATTAACTTATTCCCTGTAATATGAATTTACTTCACTGTTAAACCTTACATTTCTTCAACATAAATTACTGTAACTTCTGAGCCTTACATTAACATCCTTGATTGTTCATATGTCCTGTGTAAATTTTTGCATTTCACAAATTCATGTCACAGGTTGGACTGGACCCTATGGTGGGCTAGTTTTGGCCCGTAGGCCGTATGTTTGACACCCCTGTTCTACAACATTGATTCACCAGTAAAACCCACTGAGTTCGATAACACTGGGTTACAAAAAATGTTTTTTGCAAGTTGTCTAGGTTTTTTCAACTGAATTAGGACCATTTTGCACCGCTAAATCCAAAAATGACATCTGTTTCTCTCAATCAGGTCAGGTTTTTTTTGCTAATTTGATTTTGAAAAATTTGATCTTCTCACAAAATATAATAATTAATACCAAAATAAGATTAGTAAGCACACTTTATGAAACTTGTGACTTGACTCCTGTTAGGTCCAATGGTGTATTCAGCGCAGATGTAGCAGAATACATCAGGCTTATTTTTGCAAGATCTTCTAGTCGAAGCCATTTCATTCACCTGTAGTATTAAAAAAAACATTTAATCATAAATTGGCAAAAGTAAAATCTTCAGAACTCGTTTATTGCAAGAAATATGAAAGAATTTTGTATCATATGATGTGAAAATGCCCATAAATGTAAGCAAAAATGTTCAAAAGCCAATATGTAGCATAGTTCAGAAAGTTGACCTGACTGAGCAAAATTAATGTGATTTTTGGATTCAGCACACCAAAATGATCCTAAATCAGCTCAAAAAACTTAATAAATTTGTTGTTGACCAGTGTAAATGACAGCAGTCGAAGACAACGGTTTTATATTCAGTTAATGATAGATTTTACTGAAAGAGTCACATTTTCTTCATTGCCCCGCCCACCAAAGGGGAGGCAAGGGGTACTGTTATTGATTTGGTTTGTTTCTTTGTTTTTAAACACTCTAGCAGCAAAACTATTGATTACCAAAATTGGGTTTATAGATTGCCAGTGACCCAGAATAGATCTGATTATATTTTGGGATTTTTTTTTTAATTAATTTTTAAAATCTCTTTTCTCCCATTTACTTATAATGGGCCAAATTTCACATGTCTATAAAAACATCAGTTTTGTTTCAGTTTACTTCAAACTTGGCACATATACATTTATATTTTATTTTTTATATTTACCTATGTTTTGTACTTTCTGTAGTTTTGCACTTGGTTTTGTATTCATTTGGTACTATCTTTGGATGTATTTAGTTGGTTTGTCTGACTTTATACAGTATGATTTTATAGCTAGTTGTGTATGGCTAACCATTAAGGTTATTATTATTTAGAAGGGGGCAGGAAATATAAGATTTTCTTCATCCTGCTCCTTTTTGAGCATGGGTTTGTACATGTTTGTTTACTTGATGATTATTGAATGTTTACTGATGAAATGCACAACCATGAACGAATGAACAAACGAACGAATGAACGAACTAAATAAATAAATAACTACAGAGGCAATTAATATGCTGACATCATCACATGCATAGACATGATGACATCAGCTGGATCGATGTCAAAATAAGTTACAATACATGTGAGGGGCGGGGTTTGTTGTGCCTGACACCACTTGTTTGTTTCTTTGTTTAACACTTTAGCAGCAAAACTATTGGTTGAATTCATACCAAATTGGGTTTATAGATTACCAGTGAACCAGAATAGATCCCATTATATTTTGGGAAAGGTAGGTCAAAGTTCACATTTTTTATTTATTTATTTATTTATTTTTTAAAAGATCTTCCCATTTAATTATAATGGGGAGAAATACCTGTACATGTGAGGGTCAGGGTTTGTTGTGCCTGGCACCACTTGTTTTTTTTCTGTTTTGATATAATAACCTTTGACTTTATTCTGAGCTTTTATAAACATCTACATGATCAGTCAATTAAACATAGGAAAATAGATGATTTTCACTGGAAAAAATGCTCAATTTAGAGCAGGGGTCTCAAACTCGCGGCGGTATGATATTTTTTGCCCTCTACTTGACATCAAAGTTCAGTGTTAGTGAGGCCCACACATAGGTCTCAAACGCGTCTTGCCACGCTTTTATTTTATTTTATTTATTTTACCGTTAATGGGCTACCGTAGATATTCTTGTGACAGCTTCTGGCAGCATTTGTTGTCAACGGTTGTCAAACTAGCCAACCGCGACGTACCTGGAGACCTGGAGACCTGAGTTCCTCGGTAAAGACCAAGCCAAGGAATCTGGGTGTCATCTTTGACCAGGACATGTCTTTAGAATTCTACTCCAAATACCTACAGGGGTTGGACAAAATAATGGAAACACCTTAAAAAATCAACAAAATATAACTTAATATGGTGTAGGTCCACCTTTTGCGGCAATTACAGCCTCAATTCTCCGAGGTATTGATTCATACAACTTGTGAATTGTTTCCAAAGGAATTTTAAGCCATTCTTCAGTTAGAATACCCTCCAACTCTTTTAGAGACGATGGCGGTGGAAATCAACGTCTTAATTGAATCTCTAAAACTGACCATAAATGCTCAATAATGTTGAGGTCTGGGGACTGTGCCGGCCATACGAGATGCTCAACTTCATTAGAATGTTCCTCATGCCATTCTTTAACAATTCTAGCTGTATGGATTGGGGCATTATCATCTTGAGGTGAAGGTGTTTCCATTATTTTGTCCAACCCCTGTAGTTAAAAACTGTTTCTTCCAACTCCGTAACATCTCCAAACTCAGATCTATGGTGTCCATAAATGAGCTCGAGATGATCATTCACACTTTTGTGTCTTCTCGCTTAGACTACTGTAACAGCCTGTTTACATGCTTAAACATGAAGGAGCTGGCCCGTCTACAGTTTGTCCAGAACTCTGCTGCCAGGCTCCTGACCCGCACAAACAGGAGAACCCACATCACTCCCATCCTTAAATCTCTCCACTGGCTCCCTGTTCTATATCGTCTTCATTTCAAAATTCTCGTGCTAACTTTCCGGGCCCTACATGGCCAGGCCCCTGCATACGTTGTTTCCCTGATCCAGCCCTACAGCTCGACTCGTAGCTTGAGGTCTTCAGGACAGCACCTGCTGATGGTTCCACGCACCTGTTTTAGCACACGCGGTGACAGGTCTTTTAAAGCTGTGGCACCACGTCTATGGAATGACCTGCCTCTACACCTACGGTCCATGGACTCTGTAGAGAGCTTTAAGAAACACCTCAAAACCCTCCTGTTCAAAAAGGCTTTTTAGTCTCCCACCTGACCCAGGACCACCACAGACTGATTACACTCTATGTATTCATCATAACGTACTCCATGTGTCCCCTCCCCACCCCCTCTCTCCCCCAGTCTCTCTATATCTCTATCGCTCTCTCTTTAACCCCACCTGGTCAAGGCAGACGGCCATCCTTCAGGAGTCTGGGTCTGCTCGAGGTTTCTGCCCGTTAAAGGGAAGTTTTTCCTCGCCACTGTCACCAATCACAAGTGTTTGCTCCTGAAGGATTCTGTTGGGTCTCTGTAAACTTAATTTGATTCTGATTTGAATTGGTAAAGCACTTTGTGACTGTCTGTGAAAAGTGCTCTATAAATAAAATTTACTTACTTACTTACCTGAGGAACTATAACCGTTACTCACTTAGTTGAAACTTATTCCACAGTGATACCAAGTGGATGGAAAATATCTGCCATCATCCAGTTCCAGTCATGTCTCTCAAAATGTGCCGCTGTCTGACATCATTACTCAAGTAGACATGCTGAGGAGTTTGCAAAATACCAGGGAGATGAGAGAAAGAACCGGGTCGCCAATGTTAAAAAATGTCCATTGGGGCAACAAGATTTATTCAAGAAAGCAACTATAGAGGATGAAGCAGCAGCCAAAGCTAGCTACATGGTGAGTGAGATGATTGTTAGGGCCGGAAAGCCATTCAAAGAAGGCGAGTTCATCAAAAAGTGCATGTTACTAGCTGCATGTCAAGTAAAGGAAACCCATTTTTTTGTGGAATGGTTAATGCGGCCCAGCCTGACCCAGACTATACCTCCAGCGACCCCCATGTAAGTTGAGTTTGAGACCCCTGATTTAGAGGATATTGAATATTATAGAATATTATAATAAATGGTGATAAATCACTTAGGGAAGGTTACAGAGAAAAATTAATTTGGGAACTGACACTTAAGTCACACTGGGTTGTTAAGGGTTAATAGCTCAAAGAAAGTAGTTAAATCAGTTATAAAACACAGATCTGCACCTATTTTGATACTGATTAAATTCATTAATGTTTTGGACTGTTGGTTGAATCAGGGAACTTACAATTGTTAGAATGTTTTGATATGTTATGGACAGATCATTCATAAAAAAAAAGAAAATCTGCATATTTCTTAACCCTTTCATGCATAGTGGTCACTACAGTGGACAGTTCTTCTCCAGCTTGTTCTCTTATATATTCATAGGTTTTATTGTTTTAGTTTCATATGAGCCAACACAGTGGACACTTATGCAACATCCCATAATACACTGCAATTCATACCATTACTATAACTTTGCTGTTCTCGATAAACCTGATCTGCAGTAACATGTTTAAGTGTAAATCAGTTATTTGTTAGACAAAAATCGTTGTTTTTTGCATATTATATGAGGTAATAACTAGCATTAGAGTTTGTTAAAATGTGAGAAAACATCAAATTAACAGCCTTATAAATGTTTTTATTTCATTGTTTTCATTTTACTTTCTGATATTAGGTTTCAAATACATATTTCTTTACTTAAAAAATTAAATGCATGGACATTTTTGTAACTCCATGAAAAAAAAAACCTCGATCACAATTTTTTTTTTATGCCTAAGGAGGTACAGGGTGACAGAAAAAAACGGGAACTTTTTAACAATCCAATAAAACCAAGAGTGAAGGAAAAAAAAAAAATTTATTCATAGTAATTGAAACCTTAAACCATGCCATTTAAGAAACAATGATGGAATTTTCATTTTTTAAAAATTACTTCCTGTAGATGGCGTCCTCCTGTACGAATGCATTCTTGAAATCTGCTGTTGAGATTCCTCATTGACCGCTGCAACGTCTCAGCTGGGATACTGTGAATTTCATCCTGAATACTCTGTTTTAATTCATCCAGAGTTCTCGGTCGAGTCGTGTACACTTTACTCTTGAGATAGCCCCACAAGAAAAAATCACAAACGGACAAATCTGGCGATCTAGGGGGCCAGGGAACGTTACCGAATCTTGAGATCACACGGTTACCGAACAATTCTCGCACAGCCGCCAATGGTTACTAAAATGGGGGTGTGTTTACTTGCTCAAGGTCACTGTCTCGCAGTGCTGCCACTTGCTCATGTCTGCCAATACGCACTTCAAAAATTCCCGTTTTTTTGGGTCACCCTGTAATTTAAAAAAAAATGAAAATTCCATCATTGTTTCTTAAATGGCATGTTTTAAGGTTTCAATTACTATGAATAAAATATTTTTCTTCCATCACTCTTGGTTTTATTGGATTGTTAAAAAGTTCCCGTTTTTTTGTGTCACCCTGTATAAAAACACACCAGAAAAAAAAATCTTGACTAAGGTTCTCATAATTCGTGCATGAAAGGGTTAATAATAATCACTTACATCCCTTTAATATCCTTCTATGCTGTTGTATGTATGAGTGTGTGTAAATGTTCTAGAATAAACAGTGGCAGCAGGATGAAGATCGACTCTTCTGGTCTCTCGTCATTTTCTTCCTCCATCGATCTTTTCTGCCCAAGTTTTGACGTTAATGTAGCAGCAGCCTGTGTGAGGTGTAAAACATGTAAATTTATGCAAATGAATGCGACTACTTCTTTCACACTTCAACACTGATGATTGTAAACGGAGCCAAGGAGAGGGATTTCCTCAGTCCCCCCCCCCCCCCACTGACCATCTGATACAATATGAGACCGACTATCAGTGGAACACAGGCAGCCAAAGAATCCACTCACTGATATAAATGCTTACACGTGGATTTATGACTCAGAAATCCGAGAATTACAAATATTTGTGACAATGCAGACAATTAATACAGCACAGTGCATACAGGAAACAATGTTACCGAAACACACGGAGTCAGAAAGTGTGATTCATGCCCAAATTCAAGCATTTAACCCTTTCATGCATAGTGGTCACTACAGCGGGCAGTTATTCTCCAGCTGTTCTCTTGTATATTCATGGATTTTATTGTTTTAGTTCCATATCAGCCAACACAGTGGACGATTTATACCATTACTGTAAGTTTCCTATTCTTTTATCTAAATCAATTGCTAATTGTTATTAGACTGTAATTAACAGAGTTTTTTTTTTTTTTTTTTTTTTGCATATTATCTGAGTAATAACTAGTATTATAGTATGTTCAAATGTGAGAAAACATCAGATTAGCAGCATTAACCTCCTGAGACCCAGGAAAGTGAAAATTTTCGCTTTTTTCCATTAAACAATTGTTGTGATTGGAAACCACATAATGCAACTTTTTTTTTTTTTCTGAGACATTTTTTTTAAATCATTTTTATTTATTTATTAATTTAATGGAATGTCCTTTGCAATGCACAGCAAATAAAACTGTTAAACTTTTGTCCCCTACAGAGGACAAAATGCATTGCTGGGTCTCGGGAGGTTAAAAACATTTTTATTTCATGGTTTTCACACAGTATGTCAGTAAATGCATGTTTCTTTGCTTAAAAAATTAAATGTGTGGTGTTCAGCTGAGTGGACATTTTTGGAATTCTATGAAAAATAGGTTAAAAAAAAAAAAAAAAAATCAATGACATTATTTTTTCATGCCTACAGATGAATAAAACCACTCAGGAAAAAAAAAAATCTTGATTAAGGCTCTCATAACTCATGCATGAAAGGGTTAACCATTTCAGTATCTTTTATTAATGAATTTTCTGGAAATCTGCTCTAATATTTGACATTTATTACCATATTCTTCAAGACCAGCCCTAGTTTTTGCTCTTAAAGATGTTTTGCAGCTCATATATGATTTATACGAACAAAAAAAAAAGACAGAAACAAGCAAACGTAGGTACAGACTGAGCTGTCAGACATAAAACACATCCTGACTTTGGAATGATCTCACCTGCTTTAATTAGATTAATATGTACCTAGTCCCAGATTTAATTATTATTGACCTTCAGCACAAACAGATTACTGGAGGTCAGGATGTAAAGTCTCTCGTTGGTTGCTCTGAAGCCCAGGATTGGTTTGTCTGAGTCCAGGCTGGCCACCTGTTGCTTAGCAACCTGTCCGATCTGACGACCCTGCTTCCTGTTGAAGAGGACGGTTTCCACGGGTGAAGGCTGCCTGTAGATGAACGCGCGGCGCAGACACTCACACAGTGAGGCGTAGGAGAAGTTTGGAGCGCAGGTCGCAAACTTCTTATCGCGTTTGGAGGCCTGCACATAACCTAAAATATAAAAGAAAGAAAAACAGGAGGAAATGAAATGAAGGGAAGGAAATATGAAGCAGGAGGCATAAGCCGGTGGAGGAAATGGACCAGTTCCATTTTCCTTTAGATTTTCATTCAGAGAAGGTCACAGGGATTTAGTTTTCATTGATGAAAATGTGAGCAGACTACACTCAGTGACTTCTGGTGCTGAAAATGCAAATAGTGACCGGCTGATGATGGCTGAAGGTCGACTCTGTGGCCTCGTGATTTTCTGCTTCCATCTATTCGACCTGCACAAATCTGAAGTCAATGTAAAGATATAAAAGGCTATTGTTTTTGCTGCCTGCTCTGAAATATTTGGCCTTGAATAAAGGTGAGAACAACACAAAGACAAAAAGTTCAGTTGCTTCAGGTCGTCTCCAAACATACAGGGTGGGGAAGCAAAATTTACAATGAACATTTACAGGGTTTGGACAAAATAATGGAAACACCTTCACCTCAAGATGATAATGCCCCAATCCATACAGCTACAATTGTTAAAGAATGGCATGAGGAACATTCGAATGAAGTTGAGCATCTCGTATGGCCGGCACAGTCCCCAGACCTCAACATTATTGAGCATTTATGGTCAGTTTTAGAGATTCAAGTAAGACGTCGATTTCCACCGCCATCGTCTCTAAAAGAGTTGGAGGGTATTCTAACTGAAGAATGGCTTAAAATTCCTTTGGAAACAATTCACAAGTTGTATGAATCAATACCTCGGAGAATTGAGGCTGTAATTGCCGCAAAAGGCGGACCTACACCATATTAAATTATATTTTGTTGATTTTTTAAGGTGTTTCCATTATTTTGTCCAACCCCTGTAGTTGTTTTTTCTCAGCAGGCACTACGTCAATTGTTTTGAAACCAAACATATATTGATGTCATAATCATACCTAACACTATTATCCATACCTTTCCAGAAACTTTTGCCCATATGAGTAACCAGGAAAGCAAACGTCAAAGAGTGTGTGATTTGCTGAATGCACTCGTCACACCAAAGGAGATTTCAAAAATAGTTGGAGTGTCCATAAAGACTGTT
Organism: Sphaeramia orbicularis; assembly: GCF_902148855.1. Lineage (NCBI taxonomy): Eukaryota > Metazoa > Chordata > Actinopteri > Kurtiformes > Apogonidae > Sphaeramia > Sphaeramia orbicularis. The sequence continues at coordinate 41,869,544 of NC_043967.1, read as the reverse complement.
TATAATGTAAAGAAGAGAATGACTATGAGTAAAACTATTAGGAGAAAGTCTGGAAGATACTATTAAAGAAGAATGGGAGAAGTTGTCACCCGAATATTTGAGGAACACTTGCGCAAGTTTCAGGAAGCGTGTGAAGGCAGTTATTGAGAAAGAAGGAGGACACATAGAATAAAAACATTTTCTATTATGTACATTCTCTTGTGGCAAATAAATTCTCATGACTTTCAATAAACTAATTGGTCATACACTGTCTTTCAATCCCTGCCTCAAAATATTGTAAATTTTGCTTCCCCACCCTGTGTAATTTGACTTTCACAGGTCTAGACACACAAAGATTGTAATTTTCAGGTGATTATTGTATTATATTTGATTTCTGCAATTAGATCCACCTCATTTTACATACCAGACCTTTACAAAAATCATAAAACTATATTGGACGTTAGGGCTGGGTATCATGGCCAATTTCCATCATCGATTCGATTTCGATTCATAAGGTTCTGAATCGATTAATCGCGATTCAATTCGATTCGATCCAATATCGATTCGATTCAGTATTAATTGATTGATTCAGATTAATTTAGTGATATCAAAATACAATTTTGAGTTGTAACCTGATTATTTGAGTACCGCAGTCATGCAACACATCAATACTGGTATCAATATTGATATTAGAAAGGAAATAAATATAACATTTCAGCAGGAAGTAGCTGAATCTGCTCTTAAATAAGACATTGCCATGTTTCTACAGTGGCTCAGAACGGACTTCTTTGTCATCTTTATTCTGTTTTATGGCTGGTGGCTTCTACTCAGTGTGTGTGTGTGGGGGGATGTGCGCGCTTGAGGCCTGGAGGGGTTTTCCCTACCCTTCCTCCGCGTGTTTTCCGTGCCAGAGCAGTCGCAAGCGAGACCAAGACCTGTCTTCCCCAGGGGTTCGCAAGACGGAGCCGGCCGCGCTTCCGTGTACTCCCGGCTCTGCTCTGAAAAATCGATCTCATCCACTATTAATCGATTCCGCAAAATTAAAACGAAATCGATCTAAGATTGATTAAATCGATTTTTTTACCCAGCCCTATTGGATATTCACTTTTTTTAGGATATGAGTCTACATGTTCTATTTGCTTGAAAAACTGAGCGTTCTGCATTTGTGTTTTTATGTCTATGGATAACTTTCAATGGCACCGAGGATGGACAAGGAAACATTTTTTCTCATGTCCTTGATACAGAAGATGAACTCAAAACACTGAAAACACAACATAGCTGTAAAGATGTGCATGAACTTCAGTGCATCTAACTCATGCATATGAATGAATGAATTGTTTCTTTTGGTTTGTACATTAATCATTGCACTTAGTACAATACATATATTAACCCTCTGGTATCCCATCCAGCAAGGCACCAAGTGTGCCTTTTTGGCACACTTGTGGAATAATGTCAAAAATTTTTTCATACAGTTTGTTTTTAATTCTTTTACACTTCTTTTTCTATTTCATCAACTTGAGCCGTAAATAAAAATACCAAATACTCAATAATTGTCAAATGTTTTAACCCTTTAAATGCTGTGTTTGTATTGTAAACAAACCATTTTTTGGAATGGAAAAAAACAAAAAAATGTTTTCAATATACTACATAAAAAGTGGATCACATATTATTTGATTTTTTCATCCTGGCATATGTCAATGATTAACTCGCATTGGTTAATTTGCATGATTATTTTTGGTGCTAGGTCAAATGTTCAAAAATACTAGCATCTGTCACCAAGTGTGTGTAAAATGCACACCTATAAATCAAACTATTAAATATTATATATTGATTTATTTTTCTGCTCTAATTTGATTTTATTTTTGTAAATCAAGGTCAGCCCCAATCATACATATCAAATGGAAGAAATAGTGCGTTTTAGGCACACTTGGGAGACAGATGCTAGTCTGGTAATTTTCTTTTGTTTACAATGTGCAAATTTTAGTTGGTGGGCAGAATTTTAAAGATCATGCAAAAATGAACAACTTTTGAATTCTAACCTTATTTACATTGTGAAAAATAATATTAAGTTTTTTAAAATGAAGTGCAAAGTGTGTCTAAAAGGCGCACCCGGATACCGGAGGGTTAAATATAAAAAAAAAAAAAAGGACTAGGCTAGAAGCAAAAGCTATTTTTACCTCCGCCAAGGAGGTTATGTTTTTGCCAGCGTTTGTTTGTTTGTCTGTCTGTCTGTTTGTTTGTCTGTTTGTCTGTCCGTTAGTGTGCAACATAACTCAAAAAGTTATGGACAGATTTTGATGAAATTTTCAGGGTATGTTGGAAATGGGATAAGGAAGAAATTATTAAATTTTGGTGGTGATCGGGGGTGAGGGGCCCACGGGGGGGGGGGGGTGCAGACCAGAAAATTTCATCAAAATCTGTCCATAACTTTTTGAGTTATGTTGCACACTAACGGACAGACAAACAGACAAACCCTGGCAAAAACATAACCTCCTTGGCGTGGGGGGGCCCACGGGGGGGGCCACTGATCAGCCTTGGCGGAGGTCTGCGCTCTCCGAGTGCTTCTAGTTTTGCCTCTCCTTTTCCCCGATCCACTGCTTACATTAAATTAAAAGTGTACAGCATCGAGCATCTCATCTTAACCCTGTAAAGCCTGAACCATTAAATCATTGACAAAAAATTCCAGTTCTTTGAAACTGGAGCCTTTATTGGTCCTTCTGAACAACCCAAAAACATGTTTTTCAAATACTAATTTCCATGTATGACTTTCAGTTTTGTATCATATTTGATACATCAGGTCTCAATGCTAAAACATTATTATTTTTGAACAAACAAAAACATAATATAACACAAACATGTCTAACAAATTGGTAATTCCTTTTCGAAATTGTCAAAGTTCTGCCTCCTTCTTCATCAATTTAATCTTGTAGTGTCACTGGAAAGGCCTCTGGTGAATGAATCCCTCCCCCCCGGTGGATTATCTGCGTATTGCATGTATCTAATTGTATACATCAGGTTTTTCCAAGAAAAAAATATCACACTGATCATGTAGAGGGCTTCAAAACTCATGTATCAAATATGATACGTTGGGCGTTATAGGGTTAATATTCCTGAATGATCCTATACTTTAGGCATTTTTTAAACTTTGTCAGAGAAGTGAACAACTCAAATTCATCAAGTCCATCCCATAATTTCACACCCACAACCCAAATACATCTAGACTTCACCTTCGTCCTCACTTTAATCCATTCAAAAATATAAAGACCTCTGAAATTATAATTACTCTCTTTTAATTTAAAGAAATCTTGAATGCTATTTGGAACAATATTATTTTTTACTTTATAAATCATCTCTAATATTTTAATATATACAATATCCTGCAATTCATATGCACATCCAATCCATTCACATCCATAAAAATATATAAAACACACACATATACTACAGAAATATCCATATCAACGTATAATATCTCGTGTTTAGCAATTTTTATCCCTTATCTTCCATATACCTATTTAGATTTTTTTATACCTCTTTTTAAATATATTTATGTTTGTACTTTGCTTTCCCACAGCTGAATATGCACATACTTTTCATTGTTGTTCTTACTTTATGTTTTTTTTTTTTTTAATTTGTGTGCGTACCTACAATGAGAAACTCCTTTCTTTCACATCTTAACAGGCTTGATTTCAACGTTCAAAACACCTTCCTCTGAGCCTCGTTTTGGCTGACTGAGGTAAATTCTAAAAGTGTCCACAGAGATCCATCTGTACTCTAAAATTGGATGATATATCCAGTAGAGGAACAGGCAGATTGGCAAAAAGCTCGGTGTTAAAAAAAGGCAAAAGGAAAACGTCAAACATGTCAAAATGGAAAATTGAAATCCAACCGGTTCCAGACGCTGTAGTTGAGAATAAGCGGGTGAACAGATCGATTTGCAAAAGACGGAGCTGAAACCTGATGACTCACTAAATATGGACGTAACTGACAGCTGTTTGATTGGAGATCTTGAGTTAAATTAAGAGGCCAGAGCTGAAGATCCTCCTCTCAAACGCTCATTTTTTCTTTTTTTACCCTTGTGGGCTGTAAGACATGTCAGCAAATTACCTCTTGTCTTAACTACAGTTTTATTACAGTCATTTACTACTTCCTGTCATCTATTTACTGCTGCACTACAGCTCGACAGGGGACGTAAGTAAAGTCATGGAAGTTCATATTTCAACACAAGTGAGCATGAAACTGCAAAATTAGAAATCTAAATAGGCGTTCACTGAGAGTCTTATTTAAGGATGTAGAATATATGCATGACACATAAATAGGATACGCCATGAGGATAAACAGACATCCAATATCATTAAGTCTGCAGAGCCACATTTTCACTTAATATAACATTAAAAATAGATTTTCTAAAAGAGAGACCCATGATGTGTTGTTACAAAGCTTCTGATTATCACTAATATTCCAAACACTCTTAGAACACTTAGAACTACCAAAACAACTAACGTACATGAGTGCTTCTATGAAACTAGGTTTATTTTGGTACCTGACACTTTGCAGGCTTTTTAGACCCAATAATAAAAGCGAAATCTAGACATATTTCCCCCCAGGATGTACCTAATGATGACCTCACATAAATGCAAAAAAGATATACTCTTGCTCCGAGCCATCTTAAAATTAATTAATTTTTAATCAAATATTGGGGCCAAAAATAGGGCTAAAATTGGTGCATGAAAAGATACCTAGGTGTCAGTGTGTTTTATTTTGAAAACATGGCTGTAAATGGTCTTATATACCGCTATAAATAAAGACACTGTGCTAAATTTGATGATTCTAGTGGATTTTCTAATCCAGACATGCAGGTTTTTCATGAATCTCAGTCTCATTCCAGGTTTTGTGTGTAACCCATCGAGTCCGCTTGCGTTACATGCGGAACCTGCCCATTTAAACACAAATAAATTGTGAATGATTTTGCAACAGTGGTCATTTTTGTGAAACACTCTGCCTTGCATAATTACTTTGAATCCTAAAATGTACCTGTGAGAGAAGAAAAAGATAGTAAAAACAACAGTAGTGTGTAATTTTTGTGTCCTTTTGACCGTGTTACTTGCGGATTTTTGTACAAATCAAATAAAATGTGTTTTATCTGAAAGATAGTTTCTCTTTGATCTCAGTAAGTATTTATTTTTAAAATTTGCAGTGCAGGTGTGCATGACAACTGATGTGCAGCAATGCTTTTTACATATGGGTGCTTCTACGAAACTGGGTTCATTTTGGTACCTGGCGCTTTTTAGACCCAATAATAAAGGAGAAATTTAGACATATTTCCCCCCAGGATGTACCTAATGATGACCTCAGATAAATGTAAAAAAATTAAACTCTTGCTCTGAGCCATCCTAAAATTAATGAATTTTTAAGTAAATATTGGGGCCAAAAATAGGACCGAAACTGGGACAGAAAAAGCTACCTAGGTGTCAGTGCATTTTATTTTGAAAACATGGCTGTAAATGGTCTTATATAGCGCTATAAATAAATACACTGTGTTAAATTTGATGATCCTAGTGGTTTTTCTAATCCAGACATGTGGGTTTTTCATGAATCTCAGTCTCATTCCAGGTTTTGTGTGTAACCAATCGTGTCCGCTTGTGTTACATGCAGAACCTGCCCATTTAAACACAAATAAATTGTGACTGATTTTGCAACAGCGGTCATTTTTGTGAAACCCTCTGCCTTGCATAATTACTTTGAATCCTAAAATGTACCTGTGAGAGAAGAAAAAGATATTCAAAACAACAGTAGCGTGTAATTTTCGTGTCGTTTTGACCGTGTTACATGCAGATTTTTGTACACGTCACATAAAATGTGTTTTATCTGAAAAATAGTTTCTCTTTTATCTCAGTGAGTATTTATTTTTAAAATTTGAAGTACAGGTCTGCATGACAACTGATGTGCAGCAATGCTTTTTACATATGGGTGCTTCTACGAAACTGGGTTCATTTTGGTACCTGGCGCTTTTTAGACCCAATAATAAAAGAGAAATTTAGACATACTTCCCCCCAGGATGTACCTAATGATGACCTCAGATAAATGTAAAAAAAATTAAACTCTTGCTCTGAGCCATCCTAAAATTAATGAATTTTTAATCAAATATTGGGGCCAAAAATAGGACCAAAATTAGGGCATGAAAAGCTACCAAGGTGTCAGTGCATTCGATCTGAAAACATGGCTGTAAATGGTCTTATATACCGCTATACATAAAGACACTGTGCTAAATTTGATGATTCTAGTGGATTTTCTAATCCAGACATGCAGGTTTTTCATGAATCTCAGTCTCATTCCAGGTTTTGTGTGTAACCCATCGTATCCACTTGCGTTACATGCGGAACCTGCCCATTTAAACACAAATAAATTGTGACTGATTTTGCAACAGCGGTCATTTTTGTGAAACCCTCTGCCTTGCATAATTACTTTGAATCCTAAAATGTACCTGTGAGAGAAGAAAAAGATATTCAAAACAACAGTAGCGTGTAATTTTCGTGTCGTTTTGACCGTGTTACATGCGGATTTTTGTACACGTCACATAAAATGTGTTTTATCTGAAAAATAGTTTCTCTTTTATCTCAGTGAGTATTTATTTTAAAAATTTGAAGTACAGGTCTGCATGACAACTGATGTGCAGCAATGCTTTTTACATATGGGTGCTTCTACGAAACTGGGTTCATTTTGGTACCTGGCGCTTTTTAGACCCAATAATAAAAGAGAAATTTAGACATACTTCCCCCCAGGATGTACCTAATGATGACCTCAGATAAATGTAAAAAAAATTAAACTCTTGCTCTGAGCCATCCTAAAATTAATGAATTTTTAATCAAATATTGGGGCCAAAAATAGGACCAAAATTAGGGCATGAAAAGCTACCAAGGTGTCAGTGCATTCGATCTGAAAACATGGCTGTAAATGGTCTTATATACCGCTATACATAAAGACACTGTGCTAAATTTGATGATTCTAGTGGATTTTCTAATCCAGACATGCAGGTTTTTCATGAATCTCAGTCTCATTCCAGGTTTTGTGTGTAACCCATCGTATCCACTTGCGTTACATGCGGAACCTGCCCATTTAAACACAAATAAATTGTGAATGATTTTGCAACAGCAGTCATTTTTGTGAAACCCTCTGCCTTGCATAATTACTTTGAATCCTAAAATGTACCTGTGAGAGAAGAAAAAGATATTCAAAACAATAGTAGCGTGTAATTTTCGTGTCCTTTTGACCGTGTTACATGCGGATTTTTGTACACGTCAAATAAAATGTGTTTTATCTGAAAAATAGTTTCTCTTTGATCTCATTAAGTATTTATTTTTAAAATAGACCCAAAGTGCTTCCAAACTTGCTTCTTAACATTAGTCTACATCTGGTTTGAATTTTTAGCCCCTCTGTCCTGATTTTAGGAGCAGTTTCATCGAAGCACCCACATACGTATCCACAGACTGTAGGACTCACTGAATAAAGTGTAAAACTCATTCTTAACATATCTGTGTTATGTTATCATCAAGTTTTCTTCCTCAAACTAAGCCAGTAGAAATAACACTGTCTTATAATTTTCACATGCTGCATCAGCTGATAGTTTACATTATAGCTGTGTTAGCTTAGCTCTGTTTTTACACAGAAAACGGCCACAGTAAAACTATAAATAACCTCTGTTTTCTGTCCGGTTTGTGTTGTCAGCAGCTGAACTAAAGATCTGTTTGGAATCAAATAAACAAACGGCAACTTAGCAAAGATAATAACATCCCATAATAACCTTATACCTTCATAAGCCTCATAATTAAACTCATCTGTGTAGAAGAAACACTGTGATTTTAGCATCAAACTCCATTCTGTTCTTTTAGAGCTGTGTCCATTTCTAGCTTTTAACACTTCGTCACGTTCACTGACACTAAATGTTGTTTCTTAACGGTTCTCATCCCATCTGGCCACTTTCTGACGTAGTGTTAGTTTTCTTCACCATGGAAGACCAGCAGAGTGACTCAGTCAGGGTTCCTACAGGTTTCTACAAGTTACATTTAAGACTTTTTAAGACCTTTTTAAGACTTAGAACAGAATTAATGCCAGTTTCACAGCCTATATTTCACAGCCACACTGACAAAAAGTGTATCGTGACTATGTTTTGAAAAAGTTAAAGTAAAGTAACACTTATACTTAGAATTACACCTGAGCTTTGATAAGCTGTTAAAAAGCAAGATCCAGGGTGCCTACAGGTTTCTACAAGTTACATTTAAACACTTTTTAAGACCTTTTTCAGACTACCTAGAACAGAATTTAATGCCTATTTTACATCCATACTGGCAAAAATTTGTGAATCCTAGAATTTAGGAAAATGTATTTATTTACTCCAATGCCTTGGTTCCCACCATTCAGTCATTTCTCACCGGGGCTGCAAAGTTAACCATAATTGGCTCCTAATTTCAGTATAAATTATCGGGTTGGAACGAGTGGAATCAAGTAGACTAACATTACTGTCTTTGCAGCTTGGACATTTAACAGACAAATTTAACCCTGTAAAGCCTGAACCATTAAATCATTGACAGAAAATTCCAGTTCTTTGAAAGTGGAGCTTTTATTGGTCCTTCTGAACAACCCAAAATTTTTTTTTTTCAAATATCAATTTCAATGTATGAGTTTCAATTTTGTATCATATTTGATACATCAGGTCTCAATGCTCAAATATTATTTTTGAACAAACAAAAACACAATATAACACAAACATGTCTAACAAATTGGTAATTCCTTTTCAAAATTGTCAAAGTTCTGCCTCCTTCCTCATTAATTTAATCTTCTAGTGTCACTGGAAAGGCCTCTGGTGAATGAAGTCCTCCCCCCGGTGGATTATCTGTGTATTGCATGTATTTAATTGTATACAGCAGGTTTTTCAAGACAAAAAATATCACACTGATCATGTAGAGGGCTTAAAAACTCATGTATCAAATATGATACGTTTGGTATTATAGGGTTAAACACATTTATGGCAGTTTATGGCAACATAACTTAAGACCTACCATATCAAATTTAACAACTTTTAAATATTTTTTAAGGTATTAAATGCAGATTTGTAAATTCAAGACATTTAATACTTTTTTTTTCACTACTCCCTCTAGTGGTCACTGAAATCAGACCATCAGTGTAAATATTCACTTCATATTTATATATTGTCATCTTTCTCATAACTTCAGATCTTAATTCTAAACACTCTAATAATAATAATTTTAGATCATTTTTGAATATTTGAAAGTAGAAATACAACATACAGCCCCTTCAAAAGTGCAAAATAAATGTACATCATTTTAATGTTGTGAAATATGTCAGCAGCTCAAGGTCTTACCCAAGGCGTTAAATGTAGCTACATGCTCCCACATGTTGCTGGGTTGGTCCGGACGTGGCTGCCACACTAGAGCGTCGACATCGTGTCGAAGGCAGAGACACGGCATTTCAGACGGATTCACGTCGACAGTGAACAGATACTGGTGGCTGCCCAGATTCACCTGCAAACAGACACACAGGAAAGAGTCTGCATCCGCTACACTGCAAATTATGTGGTTCGTACCAAGATAACAAAAAAACCAACTTAGATTTAGAAGTGTTAGATCATTTATCTTGTTTTAAGAGTTAATTTTTTATTTTTATTTTTACCTCCACCAGGGAGGTTAGGTTTTCACTGGGGTTTGTTTGTCTGTCTGTTAGCAAGATAACTCAAAAAGTTACTGGCGGATTTTGATGAAATTTTCAGGAAATGTTGATACTGGCACAAGGAACAAATGATAACATTTTAGTGGTGATCGGGGGGAGGACTGATCTGCCTTGGCTGTGCTCTCCGAGTGCATTTCTAGTTATTTATTTTTTATTAGGGACAGCGCATATTAATGAACATCTGCAACAGTTGCAGCTGTAAATATATCAGATTGTAGAAACAGTGTTCATACATCTGTAGACGTGCTTATTTCTAGATTTAACACTGGTGTATGAATGTTTGGTGGTGGTCGGAGGGGCCGTAGGGCACAAATTGGCAGCTACGCTTCTGTCAGCCTGTCCCCGGGCAGCTGTGGCTACAAATGTAGTTTACCACCACCAGAGTGTAAATGTGAGAGCGAATGAATAATGGGTCAATAATGTAAAGCGCTTTGGGTGTCTAGAAAAGCGCTACATAAATCCAATCCATTATTATTATTATTATTATTATTATTATTATTATTATTATTATTATTATTATTATTATTTAACAATCGTAATTCAAGAAATCTTGTCGAGTGAAATTATTTTGCTGCATGGACAGATATTTCACTTGTTTTGAGTAGGTATTTCCTCAGATTTAGTGTTTTTATCTTGTTTTTATACACCCCTTTTTTGCAGTGTACTATCGGAGAATACACAGTTTAATTCAGGTAATGCTACACTGCAAAAATCTAAATCTTACCAAGTGTATTTTTTATCATTTCTAATCAAAGTATCTTCTCCCACTTAAAATAAGACATAATCACCTAAAAAGTAACTTGTAAGTGAGATATAAGAACTTATTTTTAGACAACAGATCTGCAAAATCTTATTTCAAGAAATCTTACCAAGATAATTTTCACTTGTTCCGTTGGCAGATTTTTTTTGCTTAATTCAAGCAAATTCTCAAGTCATTCTCCCTGAAAAGTTACTCTTTAGGTGATTATGTCTTATTTTAAGTGTGATGAGACATTTTGACTAGAAATGAGAAAAATACACTTGGTAAGATTTAGATTTTTGCAGTGTACTGTCATTATTCTCCAAGGTTACCTCAGACAAAGATGGACTGTTTAACTGATGTGAGAACGAAACATGCTACTTTCCTTCTCTTTAATCCTTTAGAAAATCTTGGTATTTGCACCGTGGAAGGCATGAACTACATCTAATACACATCCACTTAGATAAAATGTGAAAAGAATGCTGCTTGATGGATGATTATTCCCGGTATGTGAAATACCTCTAAAAACACATCATTGGCCACATTTGCATGAATTATTCAAGGGCTCACATTTAGTCTGAACAGGAACGTGTGGTATGAATATATAAAATAACCCAAAAACCAGTCTGACAAACAAGTCTGCATCTTTATTTCCTGAGGTTTCACTTTCATCTCCTTCTTGTAAATGTCTTCTTAAAACCCACCTGTTCTCCTTGGCCTTTTAACACTCGTGCAATGTTGACATTTTGTTTCTGTTTTTTATATTTTAACTTGTTTTATTTTATCTTATTTTAATGTTTTTAATGCTTTGGCTAATTTGTATTGTGCTTTTATTCTTCTGTACAGCACTTTGGTCCACTGTGGTTGTTTTAAAGTGCTTTATAAATAAAGTTGGATTGGATTGTACTGTACATATTTCACTGATTTATTAGTCGCTTTTCCATTGGACATCTGCGCAAAACTTTACCGATATTTATTAAATGTCAAAAAAACAGAAGTGCATAATGTCAGTTTTTCCATTAAATCACAAATGTGATGATCTGTTTATTTATTACTGCGAGATGACATAAGAAGTCATTCCATAAACATGGTGACGAACATAAATATGGTGTTGATTTACAGATGTATTCATTATTATTATATATGACCCCGCTATCTTGTACTAAATTAAAAAATGATTGGGTTTCCTGGTGTGTCAACACATACCGTGACATGTTTCTTTGTCTTCGCTTGTTGTAACGTCCGTCAACATCTGTTTTTTAAATTCACCTGACTCTAGTTGTGAAAAAAGGTCTTTCTATTGCAGTTTTGTGTGATATACCATTTGCGCTATGCCCAAAAAACCACCTCTTGCCAGCGCAAAAACTTTTAATCGAAAAATGAGACTTTGGTGAAACTGTTGTTTTTAATTTTTATAGTTATATTTAATTATAAGTTATATATTATAAGTTATATTTGGGCAATTTGAAGGTCAATGGAAAAGCAACTATTGACTGATATTTTTTTTTTCTTTTTTTTTTTTTCTTTTTTTTTTACACCTAAACGTATTTAATAAGACACAGGTAAGAAATCCTGAGTATGTGAATTATTAGTTATGGTCATTTTTTTGGATAACAATTATAAAGCTAACATGTTCCTTTTTATTGGATTCTGTTCGTTTTAGTTTCTTGTTACTTCTTCAATATCAACCCTTGGGGTGTTAGAAAATATCGGTTCTGCAATATATCGCGATATTTCATTCCACAATACTGTATCAGTACTATATCGATATTTTTAGGTATTTATTCAAATGCAGATATGGCAGAGGTTCATTTTTGTGTTTTGTTTTTCTTTATTGTTTCTGTCTTATTTATTATTATTTAACACTGTTTCATTAAGTAATGGTTATTTGAAGCATTTTTTACTGTCGGAGAGGCAGATGTTAATTCCTTTGGAAACTAGGAGAATAAGTAAAAAAATTGTGATATAGCATTAAATCCTGTTCTGATCAAATAAAAATGTGTTTAGTATTTGTACATATTTCTGGTGTAATTCAATTCTTCCATGAAATTAAAAAAAAAAAATGCCTTTTTCACAGCATCATGATATATCGTGTCATGGTCCTAGCATTGGGTCAAAACACAGTATTCAAAATCTCTCTGATGGGACATTTTAGAGACAATTTGACAGATTCGTGTTGATAAATGACCTGCATTTTTACTTTTAAATTCATTTTTTGCTTTAGTTGGACCATTAGGGATTATCCAAAACAAAGAACTACTTTATATTGAAATAAATGTTGGAATTGCAATCAATTAAAGTTCGTTCTCCGACTAGGGGTGTTAGAAAATATCGGTTCAGCAATATATCGTGATATTTCATTACACAATACTGTATTGATATTAAAAAGTACTGTATTGATATTTTTAGGTATTTATTCAAATGCAGATATGGCAGAGGTTCATTTTTGTGTTTTGGTTTTCTTTATTGCTTATATCTTATTTATTATTATTTAACACTGTTTTATTAAATAATGGTTATTTGTAGCATCCTAAAAGCACTTTTTACTGTCTGAGAGGCTGATGTTAGTTCCTTTGGAAACTAGGAGAATTAGAAAAATTTTGTGATATAGCATTAGATCCTGTTCTGATCAAACAAAAATGTGTTTAGTATTTGTACATATTTCTGGTGTAATTCAATTCTTCTAGAAAATTAAAAAAGAAAAAGACACAAAAATTGCCTTTTTAAAAGTATCATGATATATCGTGATATATGGTACCATGATCCTAGTTTTGGGTCAAAACAAGGTATTCAAAATCTCTCTGATGGGACATTTTACAGACAATCTGACAGATTCGTGTTGCTAAATGACCCACATTTTTACTTTTAAATTCCTTTTTGCTTCAGTTGGACGATTAGGGATTATTCAAAACAAAGAGCTACCTTATATTGAAATAAATGTTGGAATTGCACTCAATTAAAGTTCGCTCTCTGACTAGGGGTGTTAGAAAATATCGGTTCAGCAATATATCGCGATATTTCATTACACAATACTGTATCGATATTAAAAAGTACTGTATCGATATTTTTAGGTATTTATTCAAACGCAGATATGGCAGAGGTTCATTTTTGTTTTTTGGTTTTCTTTATTGTTTATATTTTACTTATTATTATTTAACATTGTTTTATTAAATAATGGTTATTTGAAGCTTCCTAAAAGCACTTTTTACTGTCGGAGAGGCAGATTTTAGTTCCTTTGTTGGGATTGCACAAAAATAATGTTCTGATGTTAGTTATGAATGAATAGAATATGAACATTTGAACATGATCTTAATCTGTAATGTCTGTAAAATATAATAGAAGTTTTAACACAGGAACATTTTGTGATTGCATTAGATCCTGTTGTGATCAAATAAAAATGTGTTTAGTATTTTTGCAGATTTCTGGTGTAATTCAATTCTTCCAGGAAATAATGATTTAAAAAACAGAAACAAATAAAAAAAATTGCCTTTTTAACAGTATCATGATAAATTGTGATTAGGGATGTAACGATCACCAGTATAACGATAAACCATGGTAAAGTTGCCAACGGTTAGTATTACTCTAAAATTCTAATTATCATGATAACCGTGTTTAATTACTGCACTTTTCCCAGAGAAAACACCTAAGTAAAGATCTGCCTTTATGTCAAATATCTGAGTATAGTTTCAATTGATTACATATTATATATTATTTACTTGTATATACCTAATATTTGGAACCAATACTCACTTTTACAGTCTTTGAAAAGGTTTGTTAAGCATCTTTACGTTATTTATGCAATAAATTATATGCATTTTTCAAATCGGATTTTATATTTTTTTGTGTTTCCTGGCCTTTTATGTTTTTATAGTAGGTTAAAGTGAAAAAAAATAACAGGCAGATGAGATAGATGAAGTTGCGCTGAAAAAAAAAAGATACCAATCATGGGTATAGTAAACATTTGTTTCTATAGTACAGGGTGGGGAAGCAAAATTTACAATGAACATTTAGTTGTTTTTTTCTCAGCAGGCACTATGTCAATTGTTTTGAAACCAAACATATATTGATGTCATAATCATACCTAACACTATTATCCATACCTTTTCAGAAACTTTTGCCCATATGAGTAATCAGGAAAGCAAACGTCAAAGAGTGTGTGATTTGCTGAATGCACTCGTCACACCAAAGGAGATTTCAAAACTAGTTGGAGTGTCCATAAAGATTGTTTATAATGGAAAGAAGAGAATGACTATGAGCAAAACTATTACGAGAAAGTCTGGAAGATACTATTAAAGAAGAATGGGAGAAGTTGTCACCCGAATATTTGAGGAACACTTGCGCAAGTTTCAGGAAGCGTGTGAAGGCAGTTATTGAGAAAGAAGGAGGACACATAGAATTAAAACATTTTCTATGATGTAAATTTTCTTGTGGCAAATAAATTCTCATGACTTTCAGTAAACTAATTGGTCATACACTGTCTTTCAATCCCTGCCTCAAAATATTGTAAATTTTGCTTCCCCACCCTGTATATAAAGGCAAAATCAAAAGGACTGAAAAATGGCCAAAATAGGCTCAGACCACTAAGGGTTAATATTTGAATATTTCTGCCAACAGAAAGTAAATTGTGCCAATTATTTTATTTGGCTTTTTTGTTGTTGTTGTTTTTTTTCAAAATACAACTTGGTTAAATTATTTCAGTGTGTGTATAAGTACTTTTTGAACATTTTGAGCACAATTTCAATGATACCATGATAATAATAACCGTGATAATTTTGATTACAATAACTGTGATATGAAATTTTCATATCGTTACATCCCTAATCGTGATATATCGTATCGTGATCCTAGTATTGTGATTTGTATCGTATCGCCAGATTCTTGCCAATACACACCCCTATTCAACCCAAAGACAAAGTATTGCATGCATTTACCTTCATTCATCTGTGTCTCCTGAACGTGCCTGTAAATGTGTGATTCACTGCTTATTAGATGAATATTCTAATCTTATTATCATTCCTGGTTACATTTTCCAACTGCAAACCATATATACTTCAAAGCTGATTAAACTGAGCTACATTACTGCGACTGAGGCTGCTGCCCCTGCGACCCTGACCCGGATAAGCGGATGAAGACGGTACCGTGATAGTATTTGTGTGATGAGGGGGACTGTGGCCTAAAGTGAACAGGTATTAAGGTGTGTATAATCATTAGGCAGTAAAATGGACCAAAGAAGAGACTTGTTAAGTGCCTTTCAGACAGATACGAGGTTCCTGAAAAAGAAAAACTACTGAGGCATGGCCAAGAAAAGAAGAAAATTAATTGAAAAAGACTAGAGAAAAATTAAATGTGAAGCTATGAGAAACCCATTATCCTCCTGCAACACCATATTCCAGATCTGCAACTAACCAAGAGTGAAATGTACGGTGTCAAGTGCTCGACTGAAACGCAATCACCGCTGAATAAGACTCATGTTGAGACGGAGAACTCCAGCGCTCAAAGTGAGGCCAGACTATACAGCACTCTGAACATCATTTGGAAGGAGAAATTGTACAAACGGTCGCATTTCGTGGGAAAAAGGCTCATGACGGAGGTTGACTGTTGCTCTATTCGCATGGGACTGGTATTACCTGAGGACCTCTAGTGGTTTGTAATCATTGCAGAGGTCATCATCTGTGATCTCCATCCCATGTGGATCAACCATGTATGGGATTTGTAAAGTAAAAACTACTACTCCCGCTGTTTTAGCAAACACACACGTGAATCAACATTTCTTTAATTTGGTGAGATATGCACCATTTTTTGTTTTCCTCTGCATATTTCTTCAGTCCATTTCCTGGTTGATGATAAATCAGAGTTTTAAGTGGGGATCCAGCAGCCTCATGTCGCAATATACGAGGGGGGGCTGAAAAGTTCATAGCCTGACGAAGAAGGAGTTATTCCACAGCAATGAAACTTGGCATACATTAAATTCAACCTCTCCTGATACTAATTGTATGGTTTCCTTCCAGATAAACCCACATTGGATAAATAAATTTAGGACTTTGAAAAGCAGTACCAGAGACATTTGGTGAACCATCTGTAGCACCGTGATCTTATCAAATGTCTGAAGAAAAAGGGGTTAGCCCCAAGGACATTCATGCTGACATGGTTGCTATAGGGCACAGGTGTCAAACATGCGGCCCGTGGGCCAAAACCGGCCCTCCAAAGGTTCCAATCCGGCCCACAGCATGATTTTATTGAGTGCAAAAATTACTCTGAAGATCTGAACAGTCTGTGGTGTTGAACTGGTTTGAGCCCCATGTGATCTAAAGTCCAATAATAGTCTAAAAACCCTTTAAGAATAAAATGTGAACAACCTGAAAATGAAGTACAATTTGAACAATATTCTGTCTGCTACTACATGTTTTGTGGATTTGTAGATCCGATTTTTAAGTTGTGTTAATAAGTTGACACATAATATTGTAGACATTCTCATTTTAGTTCCACATTCCAAACTAGAAAATTTCAACAATATTATGTTTGTGTAACATTGTGTGTAATGCACATGTATAAGTGATAAGATGAGGCATAATATTGTTAAAATTTACCTTATTTTTCTTAAGAAATTCAATTTTTTTTTCTGGTTATTCACATCTTTTGGGTGAAAAGCTAGTGTGTAAATGTAAATATTTTCATAATTTAGTTTTTATTGCACTAAAATGAAGAGAAAAAAGTAATATTGTTGATATTTAGCTTATTTTTCTTTAGAAATTACATTGTTTTCTGGTTATTCACTTCTTTTGGGTGAAAAGTTTGTAAATGTAAATATTTTCATAATTTAGTTTTCATTGCACTAAAGCCAGAATTTTATTATTATTTTTTTTAATCTTGGGACTTCTTTTTTTTACATTTAAAGTTGAAAATAAACACACGAGTTGGGAAAAATCTTTGTGTGATTTACTTGCCTGATAATTCTGCACACTCATATTCCCCTGCGAGAAACAAAATTCACTTTTCTTTTGTTGAATATTCAAGTTGAATCGATTTAGACCAGTGTATTTGCTCAACAATAGCATTTATTTTGAGGAATAAACATGACAAATAACTACAGTCTATTTGTTTTGGAAAGAAAACAACTTGTGACATGATCACTCCTCATAATTTGACTGCTCGTGCCGAACCCTCGCTCGGCGTTGACGCGCATCCTGCGACCGCCAACATGTTTCTGAAGCTGTCAGGCAGCGCTGTCCTCCTCATCTCTGCGCGCACTTGACAGCCATTGAAAATTCTGCAAAAACTAGTCCATATGTTGGTGTTTGATAGTTGTGCACAATGACAAGCCTTTTAGCAAACCATCACTCCTCCACTCCAAACCTCATTTTCCTGCCACTTGTGTTTGTCTTGGATCAAACCGTAGACGTTCGTTCATGAGTGTGCGAGTGCGAGTCGGCTGATGAACACGATGGCGAACGCTCGGGTCATGACTTCAGATCAACAATAAAAAAAAAAAAACAAAAAAAACAACAACAATAAAACAGTGACAGTAAAGAAACCAGATATGATTTAAGCTGACTGATGATCTTTTACAATATTAATACAGTCCATTTCATAGCTGGAGTTACAAGGGGCTTTATTGCTAAAATGAATTCCAATACAATTATGGTTAAAAGCCTTCAGTAAATTGATTTCTATGATTAGATACCGTTCCGCACCCAGGGAATACTAATCAATCAGTGAAATCTGCTGATGTAAAAGTGATGCAAGACAGCCAAACATCCATGGCACATAAGCAATGCCTTAAATGGAATAACCTACTTTTACTCCTCAAGCACCTTCTGTTGAAAACCGATAACAGGGTCAGTTCATCCCGAAAAACAAATACTGCTTGACAGTTTTAGGGTTAAAAGTCTAAAAGTGTCAGAAAATGTCTTTTTTTTGCCAATTCTTTTCCACCTTTATTTATTTATTTCGAACATGCAAAGAAACAAAATAAAACAAAGCAAAATAAGACAAAAAACAAATTAACATTTAAATGAACAGAATCTAGATTCAAGTGTGTGCAAGTCTGAATTTTGTTTTCAGGAATAACTTAACTTTCAATATCTGGACATTAATTATCACTACTATCAATAATAAATGCTTAAAACAGTGTGTTTTAATAAAAAAGAAAAGTTTTTTTTTTTTTTTTTTTTTTTGCATATTTATGACCAGAAACAACTGTAAATGTACATAACAAAACTTTTGGAGATTGTAGAAATAAACTTTCAACTATTTTAGATCTGCTCAAATGTGCTTTTTGGTCTTGAACATTCAATACCCATATCATGGCTTCATAATTTTTGTTATTATTATTATTTATTTATTTATTTTTTGTGACTTATATCTTTATTGAGTTTTATATAGAATTGTAAGAGTAACCAAAAAGACAAAGACAAACAAAAGAGACCAAATAAATAAATAAACAAATAAAAAACAATAAAAAGACCAAACGAGAGCATTTTTTTGTTATTTACAGGTGTTTTTTAGCCTGTGTGGAAGTCTTTGAAACAGTTCCTTTTTGCTTGTAACAGAGTCCCACATTGCTACCGTAAAGTGTTATAAAGTGTTGGAAAGCTCAGGATCTCAGCCTTCCGACGTCATTTGAATTTTGTGGATAGTGCAAACGGTTCAGGAGTTACTGTAATTTGAATGCTGTAAAGTCTAAAACGTAACACCGGAGAGACTGCAGTTGTTAAAGCGTTAAAAAATGGAAAAAATGGAGTTTTAACAAAGCCTTTAGAACGCTGGTTCAGTAAGTTCACAGCAAAATCCTTAAAGCCACTCAGCAAATACAATGAACTTGGTAAATATTAGTAAACATCCAACTTTCAGCTACTGAGAAAGACTGTCCATGTGAAGTCATTTCTGATTCAGACTCTATTTACTTTGTTTTATTATTTCACTGCTTTTGTTTAAAGGCTGATTTCTGAGGCTTCATTGCGGTCAAAGATGCGCTCTGTGATTGGTTATAAGTGGCGACAGACAGTGTGATTAATTCGATCAATTAACTGACACTGATTGGACGTTTTACAATCAACAAGAGCAGAATTTGACACTAATTTAAGCCGTTGAGTAGCCCTCTCAAGCAGAAAATAGCAAATAGATGAAGAAATAATTAAATTCGTGCCCTGAAACTCCTCAATTTTTGTTGATTAGTCTGATTGATGTTCACTGATGCTCCTTATTTATTCATGCTTTTATACAGTACTGTGCAGAAGTCTTTGGACAACATTAGTTTTGTTGGTTTACTAAAGTTATGACCACGCATACACAACAAACAAAAAGTTAAGGATATTTCTTGGGTTTTTTTTGTCATTTTTGCCATTTGTAAATAAAACTATGTCTGGTCATTAAAAACATGTTTCAATTCAGTTCACACACAAAAAAGTAAAAAGCGCTGTGCAAGAATCCCAACTGAATAAAATAGCCCAGAAAATTTTAAATATCCTTAACTTTTTGTTTGTAGTGTATGAATTTCTCAGTCTCTGTATGAAGATAAATCTGGATGTGAAGTATGTACAGCGGTAAAAAGTAGTATTTAGTGTGATCTCCCTTTGCACTAAACATGTCTTTAAAACATCTGTTCAGACAATTTTGGATTGACTGCATTAGTTTTCTGCTGATTTATATTAGGTTTCATTCAACACGTCAGATATTTCTAACTGTACTAACATTTTAATTATTTTTTAATTTTAATTTTGTGTGAGATCTGCTGTATAAGAGAGGCACAGAACCAGAAGTTGGACGTTGAAAGTATGTAAAGTTTCACTTCCATTTCATGCTAGCGATAGTTACGTTAGTTATGGACCACACCCCCACGTATATAACTGCTGCCCTGCTCCCCCTCACTCCAAAAAATAAAATACCCCCCCTTTTTTTTTTGGGACAAATCACACCCTGAGCATGTCTACATATGTATGTATACTTCAAATAAGAAATTAACTCTTAAAACAAGATAAATTATCTAACACTTCTAAATCTAAGTTGTTGTTTTGTTTTTTTTATCTTAGTAAGAACCAAATAATTTGCAGTGCATAAACACTCCTAAAGTTATTTCACGCAGGCTACACAGGGTGGGGAAGCAAAACTGACAATATTTTGAGGCAGGGATTGAAAGACAGTGTATGACCAATTAGTTTATTGTATGTATTTTGGAAAAACAACAACAACAACAACAACAAAAAAGCCAAATAAAATAATTGGCACAATGTACTTTCTGTTGGCAGAAACATTCAAATATTAACCCTTAGTGGTCTGAGCCTATTTTGGCCGTTTGTCAGTCCTTTTGATTTTGCCTTTATATACAGGGTGGGGAAGCAAAATTTACAATATTTTGAGGAAGGGATTGAAAGACAGTGTATGACCAATTAGTTTACTGAAAGTCATGAGAATTTATTTGCCACAAGAAAATTTACATAATAGAAAATGTTTTTATTCTATGTGTCCTCCTTCTTTCTCAATAACTGCCTTCACACACTTCCTGAAACTTGCGCAAGTGTTCCTCAAATATTCGGGTGACAACTTCTCCCATTCTTCTTTAATAGTATCTTCCAGACTTTCTCGTAATCGTTTTGCTCATAGTCATTCTCTTCTTTCCATTATAAACAGTCTTTATGGACACTCCAACTATTTTTGAAATCTCCTTTGGTGTGACGAGTGCATTCAGCAAATCACACACTCTGACGTTTGCTTTCCTGATTACTCATATGGGCAAAAGTTTCTGAAAAGGTATGGATAATAGTGTTAGGTATGATTATGACATCAATATATGTTTGGTTTCAAAACAATTGACGTAGTGCCTGCTGAGAAAAAACAACTAAATGTTCATTGTAAATTTTGCTTCCCCACTCTGTATATTTAACAAAAGCAGCTCCTATGTGGCATTTGAAAAGGTTTAATAACACTGGTCAACAACAAATTTACTGTTTCAGTTTTTTGAGCTGATTTAGGATAATTTTGGTGTGCTGAATCCAAAAATCACATTAATTTTGCTCAATCAGGTCAACTTTCTGAACTATGCTACATATTGGCTTTTTAACATTTTTGCTTACATTTATGGGCATTTTCACATCATATGATACAAAATTCTTTCATATTTCTTGCAATAAATGAGTTCTGAAGATTTTACTTTTGCCAATTTATGATTAATGTTTTTTTTTAATATTACAGGTGAATGAAATGGCTTCGACTAGAAGATCTTGCAAAAATAAGCCCGACGTATTCTGCTACATCTGCGGTGAATACACCATTGTACCTAACAGGAATCCTGTTAGAAAATGATTTTTTTTGGGTGAGAGCTATAAAAAAAAATCAACTGATAAAGTCACAAAAATGTAATCAATTTTGTCAGAAGATCGAATTTTTCAAAATCAAATTAGCAAAAGAACCTGACCTGATTGAGAAAAACAGATGTCATTTTTGGATTTAGCGGTGCAAAATGGTCCTAATTCAGTTGAAAAAACCTAGACAACCTGCAAAAAACATTTTTTTGTAACCCAGTGTAATCAGTACAGATGTGTTTCAGACAATGTCAATACCAAAATTCCTAATCTCATTATACAGACAATGACAATAAAGGCTATTTTAAAATCACACATTACTTGGGCTGATTAAAAAAAAAAAGGTCGAGTTTCATTTTTCCAGAAATGGCAAGCCTTTATTTCTTATTTTATAAATTTAGCAACCATTACTTTGTACTGGTCAGGATGAGCTGGGGGTGGGGCAGGGTTTGGGGTGGGGGGGTGCAATTTATTCATTTCATTATACATTTAATCTAGTTAAATTATCTTTTTTTTTGCTACACTCTAATTCGAGTGCTTGCTCATTTGTTGTTTTTGTATGCATGTGTGTGTGTATATGTACAGGGTGGGGAAGCAAAATTTACAATGAACATTTAGTTGTTTTTTCTCAGCAGGCACTATGTCAATTGTTTTGAAACCAAACATATATTGATGTCATAATCATACCTAACACTATTATCCATACCTTTTCAGAAACTTTTGCCCATATGAGTAATCAGGAAAGCAAACGTCAAAGAGTGTGTGATTTGCTGAATGCACTCGTCACACCAAAGGAGATTTCAAAAATAGTTGGAGTGTCCATAAAGACTGTTTATAATGGAAAGAAGAAAATGACTATGAGCAAAACTATTACGAGAAAGTCTAGAAGGTACTATTAAAGAAGAATGGGAGAAGTTGTCACCTGAATATTTGAGGAACACTTGTGCAAGTTTCAGGAAGTGTGTGAAGGCAGTTATTGAGAAAGAAGGAGGACACATAGAATAAAAACATTTTCTATTATGTACATTTTCTTGTGGCAAATAAATTCTCATGACTTTCAATAAACTAATTGGTCATACACTGTCTTTCAATCCCTGCCTCAAAATATTGTAAATTTTGCTTCCCCACCCTGTGTATATTTATTTATTTATTTATTTATTTATTTATTTGTTTGTTTGTTTGTTTGTTTGTGTAAATGTGTCTCTATATGCATATATCACAGTAGAGATTGAAATTCAGTAGGATTTGTAATCCTACTAGGACAGATAGGAATTTTAGTTTGTCCTAGGACAAACTGAAATCCTATCTGTCCTAGTAGGTTAGGGGTTAGGGGGGGTTAGGGGGTTAGGGTTAGGGTTAATCTTCAGATCCTAATTTCTTGTAGGATTTCAGTTTGTCCTAGGACAAACTAAAATTCCTATCTGTCCTAGTAGGATTACGAATCCTACTGGATTTCAACCTCTACTGTGACACATATATGTTTATACTTGAAAACAAATGCAAAGTAAATTGTATTTCTGTGATTGGAAGTGTTCTATTTTTCTTCAATAAAAAATATTGGAGAAAAAAAAAAAGTGGCGTTTCAGTAAACCATGCAGTCTTGAGTAAAACCAGAGCGATGCAGAGCTTTCAATATGGGAATCATAAAGAATATGCACATACCAAGGCATCATTTAGCCTTAAAATGAAAATTAAATGAGGCATCAAGTTTCCAATAAAGTTGAAATTGGGTCTGAGCCGCAGTGTGAGGATACTCTGTACTTTTAATTTGTTTTTCTGTACCGAGTGGAGACACTTGGAGTCGGTCACGAAGCATTCCTATTGTGTGACTGATACATCATTCAGCCCAAGTCTGGCCTGGGTCTAGAAAAATGAAACCATTTCCTCTGATACTCTGTGACTCAATAACAGCCTCATTCTAAAAAAGGAAAAATCCAATCATAAGGCTTTTACTTTGTTATTGTACAGCTCACCTTCTGGCCTTTTCATGTTGTCTGATATGTACTGTGGTCTGATCTTACAAGCAACTAACACCCACAAATGCGCTTTTAACCGAGGTAAAGGCAATTTTCTAGTGTGTTTTGTTCCTTCACAAAGACGTTATTGAATGAGGAGGATTTAACAGTCAGCGGATTAACCTGTTGGACAAATTCCTCTGTTACCTGCAAGCTATTATACTTCAGAAAATAGAAACAAAGAAATATAATTAATAAAGGCTTTAATCTTCTGGACCAGAGGGGTGTTATTATGGGCTGCAGATGCCCCAAGCACAGGAAACTCTGCAGAGATTTCAGGCAAACAAGAAAGAAGCTGTTATTATTTTTTTTTATTCAATGCAGCTAAACAAAAGAACTATTTTGGTTGTTCACTATTTTCAAAGATGAAAGTAACATGAAAACTGTAGTTTCTACTTTAGTCAAAGATGTCTTACTTCCACAAACTATATACCAAAACTAAAATGGTCTCCTACACCAAGACGCCAAATCATCTGCTCATTCATGCCATGTAGTCAGGATGAACTGAAATGAACATGAGCACTGCAAAAATCTAGATCGTACCAAGTGTATTTTTCTGATTTCTAGTCAAAATATCTCAAGATATCTATCTCAGATTTTTTTTTTGCTTAATTTAAGATTTTTTTTTTGCTTAATTCAATATTATTTTGCTTAATTCAAGCAAAAAATCTGCCAATGGAACAAGTGAAAATTATCTTGGTAAGATTTCTTGAGATAAGATTTTCAAGATCTATTGTCGGAAAATAAGTTATTTATATCTCACTGAAAAGCTACTCTTTAGGTAATTATGTCTTATTTTAAGTGTGATGAGATATTTTGACTAGAAATGAGAAAAATACACCTGGTAAGATTTGGATTTTTTTCTAGTGAGTAAGAAAAAAATGAACTTGGATGATCTAAATGTTGAATTACTGTAAAAGAGATGTATTCAGACATCTTACTAGTAGTAAGTATAGTATCTATTTTTCAGTCTTTTATATTAAAATACAACAAAAATACAGGGGAATATTGTGCACTGCATTAAAACCTCACAAAAAATATAAACTAAATGGCCTTTATAGGAAGCAGTCAGTATTTAGCATGATCTAGAGCAGAGAAATGACCATTCCAGGCTAGTTAAAGCTGCAGTTAAAGAATTTATTTATTTGTTTTTTACTTTTTTGGGAAAACATGTCATAATTACCTCTGAGAATATTGTAGTTCAAGTAGTGTGAAAGGATGTAGAATATCTACTGTGTGACACCACGCTTTAGTCTTATCTCATCTGTTTTCAGACAGGTAGGAGGGTTAAATACATGTGGTTAAAAATTGCTGATCAGATGCGACCATGATATCATTCTGCTGCTCTATTCTATGTCTCAACACCGATGTGTGGAAAAGTAGCTTCAGATTTCCATAACAGCATTAAACAATGTGACATGATCTGAGTTCAGCTCCTGCAGCTTTAATGTGATGTTTATTTAATCTCAGACCTGACAGATTATACTATGGGTATCAATATGTCCAAACACAATCAACTTTACTTTTACCTGACTGCAGTTTTACCACAGTAACAATACTTATTTTACACCTCAGACTGTGTTTTCACAAAGTTATAAGATGCGTTATTAGAAGCACACTGGAGAAAAGTCTGGCATTTTCTATCTTTTAATAAATCACAGGATGCAGCAACAATGCCTTTGCAAAATACTGTTGGTAAGAAGTTGGCTGTCAAATATTTGAGGAAAACATCACATAAAAACATCTATGTCTTTGTTGAAATCTGACAGTTTCAGCGTGGGAGTTATGTCACGTAGCAACAGGAACTTAGACACAAAAAACAGACTAGTGGCAGATTACGTGTGCACTTAAAAAAGCAGTACAGCCACAAACAAATGTAGATATCAACAGATAGATTAGACGATCGCAATCAAGTGGCATTTTGTTTCAATATTAAATATTAAATCTAATCTTTGATTGGGTAGTGAGATTTTTTGCAGTAATATAAACAGGTGCGTTAAAACGGTGCTAGTTCATTTCTTTGTAAAACCATGTAACATTCTGTTCATGTGAATGCAACAGACTAGTAACAATCACCGGAAAACAAACCAAAAGAAACATGAGACTGAAGGTGAGGAACAATATGGAATCATCTTTAAGATTTCGAAGTGGCTATTACCACAGTATTTTTTCATTTGTCTAAGGATGAGATGAGATAAGATAAGATACGACAAGATAAGATAAGATAAGATAAGAATATAAGGTAAGGTAAGGTAAGGTAAGGTAAGGTAAGGTAAGGTAAGATAAGGTAAGGTAAGGTAAGGTAAGATAAGATAAGATAAGATAAGATAAGATAAGATAAGATAAGATAAGATAAGATAAGATAAGATAAGATAAGATAAGATAAGACAAGACAAGACAAGACAAGACAAGACAAGACAAGACAAGACAAGACAAGACAAGATAAGATAAGATAAGATAAGATAAGATAAAACCTTATTGGTCCCACCATGGGGAAATTTCACAGTTGACAGCAGCAACATACAAGGGGCGACTGAAAAGCTTTAAGCCTAACATGG
Organism: Sphaeramia orbicularis; assembly: GCF_902148855.1. NCBI lineage: Eukaryota > Metazoa > Chordata > Actinopteri > Kurtiformes > Apogonidae > Sphaeramia > Sphaeramia orbicularis. The sequence continues at coordinate 41,843,212 of NC_043967.1, read as the reverse complement.
AAAGGATTAAGATAGGAAGACCAAATTTGGTCCATGAAATCTTTCACATATCTTAATCCTATCCACTAAATTCCTTGGTCATAGCGATCTTTTTCCCTGTTTTATAGGTCCCTGAACTTTCTGTATCAAGTGTTTCCTGAAAAATGGACAAACTTGAGTATGGGGCTGTCATCAAGTACGCGTACGACCTTTGCCTTCTTTGGGGTTGGTGACATGGGACGTTTTCATTGGTTGGACTGCTCCTTGGTCTCAGGCTGATAGTGATGGACCTAAGTCTCATCCATAGTCACAAATCAGCCCCATACTCAAGTTTGTCCATTTTTCAGGAAACACTTGATACAGAAAGTTCAGGGACCTGTAAAACAGGGAAAAAGATCGCTATGACCAAGAAATTTAGAGGATAGGATTAAGATATGTGAAAGATTTCATGGACCAAATTTGGTCTTCATATCTTAATCCTTTCCATGTTAGGCACAAAACTTTTCAGTCGCCCCTCGTACAACACACCAGTGCAAGAGAAAGACAGGTAGAAAAAAAAACACAAGTGCGAGTGAAATATAAAAGAAAATGAGAAATTAGGTATTTATATAAAATAATTAAAATTAAACATTCTTAAAATTTAACCTATTACCACAGAACCGATCAGCGCCCTCGTTCTATCATGTGTAGACTGGTAACCTGTAACCTGTCACCCTATACTGGAACAGTATGTGGCCTATCCAGTTACAGGAAAAGGCTAGGGTACCAGTTACCGGGGGCTGGTTTGATTCCTATTCACACTTTCAGTTTCAGCATGCAGGAAAACAACATGAAATTTGGTGACTCTTTTGCCTCATATGAGGGATTTGGCCTGATTTTTAATGAATATAAATCAGCCACTGGGATAATGTTCAGAGTGCAGAATTCAGATCATTTGATTGGTTCTGTGGCAATAGACAAATCGATATTTCATGCCACAGTACTGTGGCGGTAGCCATTGCCTTAAGATTTGAATGCACGTAACAACCTCTAACACCAAGGTTTAACATGTGCTTTAGGAGATTTTGATAAATAACCAACATTATACAATACCAAAAAATGCTATTTATCTCAGAGCTGGACAGGAAATTGTCTATCACCTGTCCTCGGTCTGAAAAAGAGCCTTTCAATGAATACTGCCCTTTTCACTGAGCTTAGAATGGAGCTCAGGAAGTGAGAGGGTGGCACGACAAAAGCAAAAGCAGATGCAAGTGTTCAGAAAGGACAGATGTCTGCAATAAGAGCTGAAATGCCACGTCACCGTCATCATCTTTATCATCACTTCCATCATGTTGCTGTGAGGCTGCTTGTTCACCTTCACGAATTAACATTTTTGACTTCAACTCTTTCCTGCCTCAGGCATCTGCCGAACAATTACTATTCAGTGTGTGACGTGATCCTCAAGGTTGGACCTGGATATCACTGTATGTCTCACTTCTTTAGACTGAAACAGGGAGCAGACTGATTCTTTTAAAGCTTTTATTCCATGCACAGCAAAGTGCAGAACCTTCACTGTGGTCAAAGGTTGTTTTCACTCACCGTTATTCAGACTTGAATCTTATCTCAGATTATGATCGTATTCAAGATTCAGTATTTACATGAAACCTCAATAGATCTAATAAACATAAACATCAACATCAACAACATAAACATTTCTATAATGAACCTAAACTCAAAATTAGCTGTGGCCATATTTTTACATACAGTAGGTTTAACACTGTTAACTGTCAACACCTCATTGCAGATCCATGTTACTATCAGCTTTGGCAGATATTAAACATGACGGTGACAGTGTGCCACAGACCTGAACTATCAGTGTTTGGAAGCTTGCTCCTATGATGCTTCCATTTTCTAACATTTATTTATTTATTTTAACACATGCATAGATGTAAAAGAACAAAAATCAGATTAACAGGTATACATGTACGAGGACATCAGAGTATTGGGGGAAAATCCAAGTGTTTTTAATCTGATTTCTCATAATCAGGTAACTGCTGTTATTTGATGAAGCATATCAGATCACACTGTTTACATTAGGGGTGTCAAACTCATGTTAGTTCAGGGGCCACATACAGCCCAATATGACCTGAAGTGGGCCGGATGATTACAATAATACATAAATAATATTGATTCCAAAATGTATGTCTAATTTCTACGTTTTAGAGTGAAAAAAGTAAAATCACTGTATACTATCAAAATTTTTACACCTACAAAGTATCCTTTAAAAAAATGTGGAAAAACATGAATGACCATGACTAAAATTTTTTTTTTTTTTTTAAATGCAATTTTAACAATTTATGCCATTATTTGGCCTCAGCTTCTCATTTTCACATGTTCATTACAACTTACAGATCACAGTGGATCTACAAATACACAAAACGTTTAATAACAGACAGAATATTGGTACAATTACTCTTAATTCTCTTAAAACATTTCAGGTTATTCATATTTGTTCAGGTTTTTCACATTTTTTGTAAAAGGCTAGTCTGTAAATGTTAACATTTTTGTGTAATTTTACTTTTTTTCCCACTAAAACAAAGAGAAAAATTTGCAGTTTTCATTATTTATAGTTTATTATGATAGTATTTTACTGGTCTGACCCACTTGACATAAAATTATTTGAACATCCTTGATTGTTAATATCTTCAGTGTAATTTTTGCGTTTCACTAATTCATCCCACGGGCCGGATTGGACCCTTTGGCGGGCCGGTTTTGGCACCCGGGCCGCATGTTTGACACCCCTGGTTTACATGATCACTTGAATAATCTGATAACTCCATAAATCAGATGGTGATCTGAGTTTTAGTGTGCATGTAAATGGGCTCATTGTCACAATCATTTCAAGTGAAGAGGTCAAAATATTTTATTCCAGTTTACGGATAATGGTGTAATTAACTGGGAAATACAAACCAATGTAAACACTACTCACTGAACATTCAAGGCAGTTTTTCATAAACTAAATTTCAGGCTCGAGGTAGGTTTTCTTGATCTCTGTTATTGAAAAATCCATGATAAGCCGAAGCTTAATATATAAAAGATGTATAGATATAGTCCATTGTGAAGGTATTACAGATAGGGTCAGTGCAGATCAGTCATCCTCCCCCTGGGAAACAAACATAAAGCCCATTCTACTCCTTCTCCACTGGGATTGGAACCACATAGAAGCAGATCAACAAAGATGCTGCATTTCTAAGCTGAGAGGTTTTAACAAAAATGAGAGGATTCAAGTATTAAGGAACACACGATGGGGGGTGGGAAATGAAGAACAAAGAGGTAATAAAGTATAGATAAACACAGGAAAACCTCCATGTACATGTACACCTGAGTGAATCAACGTGGACACGCAGATCAAATAGTCCCTCTATAGTCACATGGTACAGAGACAAACCACCATATTTAAAGACAGCAGCTTTTCCATGTGCATTATTTATAGAATAGATGGAAGATGAAACATTAAAGGCCTTTTGTTCACTTCAATCCTGGGCACAGAGACTGTACCTTATACTGAATACTCACTATCAGCCTTTCATTACATTATGAAAGGGTTCATTTGTGACTGCATGAGTTTTCATGATGAATAATTCTGAAGAATAAACACTAAAATCACTTAGTACAGATAAAACAGAGACACAGAGACAAAAAAGCATCAGTGATGGACATTAACTAATGTCCACAAATGAATAGAGCTTGTTCTACTTGTTCCAGTAAAAGAAAAATATTCTCTTATAAATGTTTTTCAGCATTTCCAACATTCAAACATGGTGAAAAAGGAGTTAGGGTTGTTTCTAGAAATAGCTTGTGGAATGATCCATGAGTACTTTTATTGTACTTTTTGTGTTATCAGATGTTATTAAGAACTTCCTTTAACAGAGCATGTTTCATTTTGGATTAAAAAAAAAAAAAAATGACGCCAGTATCAGCTTTAGAAAAATATCTCAAAAAAGATAATTACATTTCTAACCTAATTTCCAGAAAAGTTGAAACATTTTCTAAAATAGAATAAACTGAAACACTCATATCATCACTAAAGAGTTGTCTCTTTTAATTTCGTTGTACATATGTATAATGACAATAAAGGCATTGTATTGTATTGTATTGTATTGTATTCTCTTCTAGGGGTGTTAGAAAAGATCAGTTCTGCAATATATTGGGATATTTCATTTCAAAATATTGTATTGATATTAAAAAGTACTGTATCGATATTTTTAGGTATTTATTCGAATGCAGATATGGTGGAGGTTCATTTTTGTTTCAGGTTTTCTTTATTGTTTCTATCTTATTTATTATTATTTAACACTGTTTTATTAAATAATGGTTATTTGAAGCACTTTTTACCATCGGAGAGGCGGATGTGAGTTCCTTTGGAAACTAGGAGAATTACCGGTAGAAAAATTTTGTGATATAGCATTAGATCCTGTTCTGATCAAATAAGTGTTTAGTAATTGTACATATTTCTGGTGTAATTCAATTCTTCCAGGACATTTTTAAAAAATTGCCTTTTTAACAGTATCATGATATATATTTTGTGATATATCGTATTGTAATCCTAGTATTGTGATTTGTATGGTATTGCCAGATTCTCGCCAATACACCCCCCTAATCATCACAGAAGGTGTTTTTGTACCATTCGCTGGATGGTTTGTGCCATCTTTTGCGTGTAGAACCCAGTGTGTGTTTGTCCTCCTTGTGTACAGTTTCTGGATGCAGCGGATGGTGTTAAGGACATTTTCCAAAGTCCTCCTGAGCCCATGTATCTGTAATCATCATGGTAGGATGATGGTTTCTCATACAATGCCGCCAGAGGGCTCGAAGGTCGCACAGATTCAATGCTTTCTGTCCTTGGCCTTTATGAACTAAAATTACCCTGGACTCCCTGAACGCTCTCAGATACTAAGTGCGGCTTATGGTTGGATGGGAAATATTCATTTTGAACTAACTGACGGCTATCATAAAGTTTGGTGTTTGAGCCATGACTAATCTTTGCAAGTGTGGATATTTTTACATGATCTGTTTAACAAAACAACCTTGGTTTTACAAAATATCACTCCCATGCAAAAAGACTGCAAACTGGTAGAAAAGCTCGAATGAACCATTGTCTCTGGTGGACTTTAAAGGAGGTCATATTTAGCTTTTTTTAAATTTAACATTTCCCTGGGGGTCTGCATAAACTGTAAATGCTATGCTTGGGTCTGAATTCTTCATTAATTCAACTCCACAGGCCCATCTTCAACCTTATTTCTGAGTAATGACACCAGAAAGGTCATTTTTAGCACTGGCCCTTTAAATGCAAATGAGCCACTTTAAGCCCCGCCCCCTCCAGGTTGTTGGCTGTGCTGCTCTGTCTTGTTCAACCAACAACTGAACATTTTAGGTATTTGGCTCGAAGTTTGGACATATTTTCAGTTTTTATTACAACCGCTGCTGCTGATAAACAACTATGGCGTACTCTGAGAAATGTTCGTCAGAAGTCTTGACCTTATATGGGCAAATGTCGTGACGCAACAAATTAAGCAGGAAGTAAAACGGGTTGTAGAAAACCACCGAAAACCACCGATTTTTGCCGAAATAAATATAATAGCTTTGCAGCACCTGGAGGGTTCAAATTCAAACTTTTTCAACTATTACGGTCCATATACACAAATAAATGTACGAAAAATTAATAAAAGTGGGTTTAGCAAAATATGACCCCTTTAAAGTATGGACACCACAGATAACACTGGACACAACAGACCCCTAGGCTAATCTGTCAGGAACCTAAGCAGAAACAATGACTTACCTAAAGTCTTTTATCACGGCACCAGTGGGACAGAGATAGTTTAGAAAATGAAGGTCACTTGGAAGGAATGTTTTTTAAATGGAGGAAGAAAATATCTGATATATGTAATAGCTAGTGTGGACAAGGCATCAGTCTTATTTTATTTGTCAGAAATCATTTCTCTATACAGTACAGTGTAAAACTCCAAGGCCACCTTTAGGACATTGTTTTTACTGCTGTACTTCACATATATCCAGATTGGATCTTAACACAGACACTGGGAAATGCATATGCGTGGTCATTAGAACTTCACTGAACCAACAAATCCTCTGTTTGTTCCTGTAAATTGGCTTCAGAGGCTTTTTTGCACTGGCTTTTAATATGAGGTGAGCAGGACATTTTCCTTTCCTTAGAGTTTTACATTATTGCCTTTAGTGTTTATATTTATTGCTTAAATATTTTTAATGCATGAACTATGTGTCAGTATTATCTTATTGTATTTACTGTCTTTTACTGTTATTCTGTTTCATGATTATGTACGGCACTTTGGGGCAGTAATGCCTGTTTTTAAGCGTGCTATATAAATAAACCTTGACCTTGGTTTCGACCAGCTCTAAATGTATTTATTTATTTATTTGACAGGGGTGATGCAGTCAAACATAGTTACAAGTTTGCAGCTGGTGTGATTGCATATAGAGTTTATAGCAGGGGCGTCAACCTCATTTTGGTTCAGGGGCCATATTTAGCCCAATTTGATCTCAAGCGGGCCAGACCAGTAAAATAATGACTTAATAACCTATAAATAATGACAAATACATGTTTTTTATTTTGTTTTAGTATGAAAAAACCCCAATGAAATTATGAAAATATTTACATTTTACAAAAAAGATGTGAATGACCTGAAAAAACAGAAATTTCTTGTGAAAAATTAGTGTAATTTTAACAATATTATGCCTCGACTTATTATTTATACACGTACATTTTCACACAATGTTACATAAACATTTGGTAACAGGCAGAATATTGTTAAAATTTTGGAGTTTGGAACTAAAATTTGAACAATTTTTACAATATTACATCTCTTATTATTAACACAACTACAGATCACAGTGGATCCATAAATGCACCAAACACTTAGTAACAGGCAGAATATAGTTAAAATTGCACATTTCAGATTGTTCATCTTTGTTTTTATTATTTATGTATGTATTTATTATGTATTTATTTGCATTTTATTGTGAAAGAATAGTTTTGTAAATGTAATGTTATTTTTATTTTTTTTCATTTAATTTTTTTCCACATCATTTTTCACAAAGAAAACTTGTAGTTGTCATTATTTATGGGTTTATTGTGTTGTTATTTTTTACTTGAGATCACATTGGTCTGTATGTGGAACCTGAACCAAAATGATCTGGACAACTTTGACTGTTCAGGTTCATTTTTGCACTTTCATCCCGCGGGCCGGAATGGAACCTTTGGCGGGCTGGATTTGGCCCCCGGGCCGCATGTTTGACACCTGTGGTTTATAGCTAGTGCTAATTCTCAACTCCAGTCCCTGGTTGGGCTCTTCCACAACATTGCAGTTCAATATAAAATATACATCATTTAAAATGGTCATACCATAGAATTCGATAATCCAGTGTTGCATTTATGTATGAGGCATTCGTTCACTCACCCACTCTCCCACACAATATACACAATATTTACAGATGAGAACAGTTGTTTTGTCTTTAACCAGGTTTTGATTCTGGTGGTGAACATCTTAAACTCTGAGATGGATTTTATTTCTAAAAAAAAAGTGTCATGAGATAACTTTTGTTATGATTTGGTGCTATATAAATAAAATTTGATTTGATTTATGGGAGTGGGATTTAATAAGTTTTCTTCTTCCCACTCCTTTTTGAGCAGCACATATTGAATTTATTTTGTTATTACTAGAGTACATGGCAATTGCTATTTTGTCTTGATCACCTTTTTTTTTTTTTTTTATAAATGTATTTGCTCTGTCGTTACTTCCTTGCACACAAAAAATGTTAAATTTTTTTCTTCTGCTCAAAACAAATAAATGAATGAAAATGAATGAATTTAATGTTGGACTAGGACTTTGGTACAGCGCTGTATGCTGTCAATTAAATAAAAGGTCAAATGGATTACCAAACTGCAGATTATAATTTCTTATTGCATTTTAGAAAATGTCCCTATTGATCTGGTAAAGGTTTAAATGGGGTAAATGAGTCTTTCTATGGATGACCTTCATATAACAGATAATCCTCAATGCTACTGCTTTATAATAAGGACTCTTACAAAGCTCTCCTGGTAAAAACAAGGATACCAGAGGGAGAAATATTTAGCATTTTCTCTTGCTTTCCTTCTCATTAATTAGCAGAAAGGTCAAGCCTCCTTAGCTGCTCTTTTGAACGTGGCTCTTCCTTTTATTTTGAAAACAAAAAGCGTTACTACTATAGGCTATACAGAAATATGCAGATCTTTCAGGGCTTTTGTGTGGCATAAACAGCAGATAATATTAGATGTTTATTCTGGGGATACACTCAAAATATTTTTCAAAATACCATAGAATGCTGTTTATATATCCACTGTGACCTTTTGCTTAAGACGGTAAAGACACCCCAGTAAATACACTCTTTTTCCAGACACAGTGGGGAATCTGTTCTTTCAACAAGGCAGAAGTGAATAAAGGCCTTTTGATGCAGAGAGTGTTTTGAAAGATAAAGAGATACCATTTTTCTTTTGTGTTGTAACGCACAACCTTGACAAAGTAAACAAATTCAGACAGAAGTTAAACTCTACAATTTATTCTCATGATAGATCAACTGGTTTTTGAAGGAGGAGGAGAAAGAAGGAGAAGAAGAAGAAGGACAAGAGGAAGAGGAAGAAGACGAAGAAGGAGAAGAAAAAGAAGATCTAGCTGTGAAGAAGAAAAGGAAGACAAAAAGGAAAAGAAGAAAAAGATCTAGCTGTGAAAAAGAAGAAGAAAAGCAAGAAGTAAAAGAAGATCTAGCTGTGAAGAGGAAGAATAAAAGAAGAAAAAGAAGATCTAGCTGTGAAGAAGAATAATAATAAGAAAAAGATCTAGCTGTGAAGAAGAAGAAAAAGAAGAAAAAGAAGATCTAGCTGTGAAGAAGAATAATAAGAGGAAAAAGATCTAGCTATGAAGAAGAAGAAGATCTAGCTGTGAAGAAGAAGAAAAAGAAGAAAAAGAAGAAGATCTAGCTGTGAAGAAGAAGAAAAAGAAGATCTAGCTGTGAAGAAGAAGAAAAAGAAGATCTAGCTGTGAAGAAGAAGAAAAAGAAGAAGAAGATCTAGCTGTGAAGAAGAAAAAGATCTAGCTGTGAAGAATAAAAGAAGAAAAAGAAGATCTAGCTGTGAAGAAGAAGAAGAAAAAGATCTAGCTGTGAAGAAGAAAAAGAAGAAGAAAAAGATCAAGCTGTGAAGAAGAAGAAAAAGATCTAGCTGTGAAGAAGAAAAAGAAGAAGAAAAAGAAGATCTAGCTGTGAAGAAGAAGCAGAAGAAGCAGAAGAAGAAGCAGAGGAAGCAGAAGAAGAAGCAGAAGAAGAAGAAGAAGAAGAAGGGTTAGAAGAAGATCTAGCTGTGAAATGTTGAGGAAAGTTAAGGAAATAACTGGTTAAATAACGTCCACTGACACTGGAGGACACTCAGTATCAAACAGAAACAGTGAAGGGGTAGACGGTGATTCTGAGCTACTGGAGAAAACAACAGTACAACATGGAGACCTCTGTTCAAAGGGACTCCCATTCCAAGTCAACAACAACAACCCAATCATTCTTATTTCTGCTTGACTTGCTTCCTAACCTTCACGTGCTCCTGCTCCGTGGCAGCTCATTTCATTATTTCCACAGATGATGGAACATGTTTGTTTACAGAGAACAGCCTGTGGGGCACCCTGGTGGCTCACATGTAGAGCACATACAACATAACCCCAGGCCTTCACACACTGATCGGATTGATTTCTGGCTTCCCATCATCCCTCCGTCTCTATACTATCTCTATATAACGTCAAAACATACAGCATGTCTTGATGACAACCTGAACGCTAACAATCTGCAGAAAAACACTGACACACAAACTTGGATTCCTCAGTAGTCATGCTTTTTCTTGTTATGTTTTTCCTTTTTGATACCAGGAATAGAACTGTGCCGTGCTCACTTTTATCTGTGTTCTATCTGATTCTGGTGATGCACTTTACGTCTCTATGCAACTTCTTTCCAACCAGACTCATATTAAGTTGCACAACACTAACCAATGAATCCGTTGTATGGTTTTTACAACCAGATACAAAATACATAGGTTGCTATTTACTGTCAATGCATTGTTAGGAAAGCTGCCTAATTGTATATATAGTCTCTTGTCCTATCATAGCATCTATAACACTAGATCTACTTCTATTTTTTTTTTTTTTTTTTCTTCCAGTGATGCCAGTATGAGGTTAGAATACGCCCCCATCCTTTAACCCTTTCATGCACAGTGGTCACTACAGTCAAGCCCGGATTAACCATATGGGCAACTGGGCAATTGCCCAGGGGCCCGTGACCTCTGAAGGGCCCTGGGTAGCTCGGGCATAACGAAAATATCTGGTTATCTTTTGCTTATAAATGAAACTGTCCGCTGCCCGGAGCCATTGCACTGCACAGAAACCCTGCTCCTGCTGTCTGTGACCGTGAGCTGAGACCCTCTCCTCATTGGTCAGTCCAAAAAGCGAATTAGCGGTGACGCGAATCAACGTGCGTGCACTGAGCGGGATGTGAGACGTCAAGAACTACGCGACATACGCGAATCAAAACATTGCAAACATGGAGAAGCAGCTAAGTGGGAGCGCCAAACGAAATTAAAAAAGGAGAGGGACATTAAAAACGGTTTTAAAGATGGTTTTCCAGATGTTTATAGTATTTAGTATATGTAGTATTTAGTATTAAAATGTTTAACCCTTGCCTTGACATGCCTTGAATTGTGATGTGTTTTCTGTTTAAAAGTTAAACTGGGACCAAAATGTTTATTTTAGCAGATTATACTGCATTATATTTTTTCCTTGTGGTGGCTTCATGAAAATGTTGAGATATGTTTATTGTTGAGAGAAAGCAGATTTCAAGATGTTTACATTGCACTTACTTTAACTCTCTTGTTGAATTCTGAGGTGACAAGGGGATTTCTGTTTAAAATTCATATCAGATTATGTTTGTGTTTTGTCTGTGGGCGTTTTCTGACAATTCAATACATTTGTGTCGGCAAAAAGTGTTCTTAAATAAATACTGGATACTTTGGAAATGGTTTCTTATTTATTTTTGTGAAAATGGAGGACACTTCCCTCTCTTTCTAATGTAGTGGATCAATTTTAGATTATACTGATGCTAATGTGTTTTGTTTTCATATCATCATATGCAAGTGAGTGGCCTTGACAAGAGGCTATAGTGGTGCACTTGTAGTTCTACGAGCATTTACACATTTGTACATCAGAATGCATTTGATGATAGTTAGATATTGAAGTATGGGGTATATTTACATATATTCCTGGAACTTATTCTGTATTTTGCCAGATTATAGGGATCCTGGGGTTGTGATGATGGGGCCCTTGAATATTGTTGCCCAGGGTACAATGAAGTGTTAATCTGGCCCTGCTACAGTGGACAGTTCTTCTCCAGCTGTTCTCTTGTATATTCATGGATTTTGTTGTTTTAGTTTCATATCAGCCAACACAGTGGACGCTTATGCACCATCCCATACACTGACATTGAAAACATTACTGCAACTTTACTGTTTTTGATAAACCTGATCTAACATGTTCGAGTGTAAATCAATTCCTTGTTAGACTGTAATTAACAACAAAAGGTTTTTTTTTGGCATATTATGTCCATGAAGTGAGTAATGACTAGTATTAGAGTACACTACAAACAAAAAGTTAAGGACATTTTTTTTTTTTTTTGGTCATTTTTGCCATTTGTAAATAAAACTACAGTCTACTCTCATTAAACCGCCCGCCGTTATACCGCCATTTTCGCTCACCGCCGACCAAAACCATTGCACAAAAATCCCCAATGCATTATTCTATTAGCTACCGCCATTTCCGCCTATCGCCATCCGCCAGCCCAGTTCCATGCACAAACAACACTTATACCATTGATTTCCCGACCGTTATACCGCCAGCGTGATTGCCATCGAGTACACATAAATTTTAACAATGCACTGAAACAAACGTGCCAGACGCTGATCGCGACAAGCTACGAGTAGGTCTACGGAACGGCCACCGTTCATTTATCGCAGAACGCTCAGTAGGTCAGGATGTCGGGAAGAGGACGTCGGATTATGCCAAAGCCTCAAGATGATGGGGTGTCATTTCCCGACACGGTATAATAATGCTTAAAATGTTTCCCCACTTTAAATGATCCCTTACAACATAACAGAATCAAGATTTATTTAGAAACGCAATTAGAACGGGTTAACGGGGGCAGCATAGACATCATATAGTAAAGACATGCACATTATGGACGCAACCCGTTGTAACGCCATTTTCGCTATACCGCCAATTTGGCTGTGAACGGAAGTTGGCGGTATAACGAGAGTAGACTGTATGTCTGGTTATTTTAAAAAAAAAGGTGTTTTAATTCAATTCATACACAAAAAAGTAAAAAGCATTGTGCAAGAATCCCAACTGAAAAAAAACAGCCCAAAAATGAAAAATATCCATAACTTTTTGTTTGTAGTGTATGTTAAAATGTGAGAAAACACCAAATTAGCAGCATCTAATGTTTTTATTTCATAGATTTCACACAGTATATCAGTAAATACATGTTTCTTTGCTTTAAAAATTAAACACATGGTGTCCAGCTTGGTGGATATTTTTGCAACTCCATGAAAAATAGCTTCATTAAAAAAAAAAAAAAAAAAAAAAATCACATTGTTTTTTTAATGCCCAAAGAGGAATAAAGAAAAAAAAAATCTTGATTAATATTCTCATAATTAATGCATGAAATGGTTAATACTGCATTTTACTGCATCACAGAAATACGTGTCTATTAAGATTACAACCATTTATGGATATTTCTTCTATAGTCTATGACTCTTTTTTTAATTTCTGTAATGGTCTTGTACAAATGGCAGGTTTCTTGCTGCCATTTTGACCAGTATTCCCTGAAAGAGGAGATCTCACTGCAAAAAACAAAATCTTACAAAGGGCTGGATCTATCAAAGGTTTGCATGCATTAAAACGTGTGCAAACTCATCGCACATGCAAAAAAAAAATGTACAAGCTCATTTACTAACAGTGCACAATAAGGGTTGCGTCTTTCAAAGGTGCAAATTAGCGCGTCTGATCCAGTTAGTACATTTGCCACAATGAATATGCAATCTGGGGCGTTTACACACAGTTGTGCATGTGCTGGGAGAAGAAAATGTAAATATATTAATTTAGCACGTGCAAAGTGATTTATCAAACCCGAAAGCAATTTTGCTGATAGAAACTGCATCTATATTTAACACATCTCAAAAGGAGGTGCAAACGGTTTGGATGCGTAATTGCGCACACATGGAAGTGGTTAGGGGACATCGAAATGATGAAACGAGATGCAGAGAACGCATTTTTCACCCTTGTGTGAACATTTTTGGAGTGACGGGAGAAAAAATAACTGAGACGTATGCACACCCCCCCACACAAACTTTGTGGGACTCTTCCACTCCTGATGATTGTGATTAAAAATATGCACCGACATTAGGCTACAGTGTACACACACACACACACACCTTTGAAATGGAAAAATAAATGAATGAATGAGTCATGCAATACCTTCTATGACAAAACTCCTCCAACGTCACATTTCCGTGCGTCTGGATCATTCACTCACTGTTCCCATTAGTGCTGGTGTATCCCAGAGCAGTTTCTACAGCGTATTGTCTCCAGTAGCACACACAAAACCCTCATTTAAATAGGGCGGTCTCCAAGACTTTGCACCTGTTGTAATTTGTGCAAGCAACCTTTGTAAATCACCCGCAAACCGTGGTCACACCCCACACGAAAAATTCTAGATGTAAGTCTATTTTTCTAATTTCTAGTCAAAATATCTCATCACACTTAAAATAAGACATGATCGCCTAAAGAGTAAATTTTCACTGAGATATAAAACTTATTTTCAGACAATAGATCTTGAAAATCTTATTTCAAGAAATCTCACCAAGATCATTTTCACTAGTTCCACTCAGATTTTTTTTTTTTCTCCTAAATTCAAGATTTTTTTTGCTTAATTCAATTTTTTTTTTTACTTATTTCAAGCAAAAATTCTGCCAATGGAACAAGTGAAAATTATCTTGGTGAGATTTCTTGAAATGAGATTTTCAAGATCTATTGTCTAAAAATAACTTCTTATATGTCACTGAAAAGTTACTCTTTAGGTGATTATGTCTTCTTTTAAGTATGATGAGATATTTTGACTAGAAATGACAAAAATACACTTGGTAAGATTTGGATTTTCGCAGCGCTTGTATCTCCATGGGATCTTCCAAGTTAAATAAAGGATCAATAAGCCTATAATTATGCGCTAGTGAAGACATAATTATGAAAATTTTATTCCATCTCTGCAGTTTGAACCCCCTAAATCCCTCTGATCTTAAATAATGGATATTTTACAACAGGAAAGCATCAAATCTTAACATTTTATTTGCTTCAACCGGCAAAAACTATTAACCCAAACATAGCTGTGCACTGTTATTACTTGCTGTAGATGTCATTTTAGTTACATTATGAATGTAACAATGTTGTTTTCTCTTCTATCTGTCAGGGAATGGTCTGAAACCTCCAGCAAAGTAACAATGAATTCAGCTTTTTTGATGCAAATCAGATTATGGTAATATTTTTTTTTCTCCTTCTGTCATGCATGACAATGACAAAGTAGATAAATAGGATTAAATCTGACTCTTCAGATGTACCACACCTTGACAGAAACTTCTAACCTGTTGCTTTCAATTTGCAGGATAGGAATATGTTAACACAAGTGTTTATAAAAATAGATATCCTGTACAGGGGTTCAGCCTCTTGCTAATCAAGTTACAAGGAGGGGAGATGGAAATAAGGTGTGTGCCTCTTTGGTCAAGTGGCTTGTTACGGGCTAAGGCCAGCGCCGGCTCATTCGCCGGAGGCAGGGCTGAATAAAATCGTGCTCTTATAGAGGCAGCGAGTATCAGATAGCTGATAGCACCCTTGAGAGGAATGAGGGATGGAAAGAGATGGCCGAAAATGTTAAATATGAGGGCTCGTGGTTTAAGGACTGGCAAATGATGAAAGTGTTTACGAGGAAAGGGGAGAGGAGTTACTTACCACCTGAGTGGGTTTGAGCGATTGTCCATCAAAGTGTGTGAGGCTGGAGCTGTCCTCTGGGAACCCATCACAGTCCTCCAGCTCCTGAGAGTTACAAGAGGGCTTGTCCCTGTCAGGGTTCCCATTCTGGGGAGGAACAGAATACGACAGAAGCAATGGGTACACTTGTTTTGCATTTATTAACATGTAAAAAGCTTGCTTCGCCTGCGTCTCAAGTGGGCCCAGATGATGCTAATGAAAGGTGAAAGTGAGAGAAAGTGGCTAAAAATGCTGTCAAACACAAGACTGAGGCAGACTCTAGAGACCATGGTGTGATGATATAAGCGGTGTGTGTGTGGTGTTGTAGACCGAGAGAAGAGGAGGGCTCAGAGCTACTGAAGGGGAAAGCGGTGGAGATAAGGAGCCTCTAGGAAAGGAAGGGATGCTACAATCCTAAAACCGGTTTAATGAAAGAAAAAGGTATGTGAGGTCAACGGAAACGCCGTGAGCGAGCAAAGGCAGATTCACTGAAATGTTATGTTTTGATTGTTTAAACATATATTAAGGAAAGATTCAACACTGCAGTAATTAAAAACGAGGTTAGCCCAAAAGGTTAGGCCTCAAGACAATATGAGCTCTGGATCTATTCACAGTTTTCAGTCATGTGACCTGAGCAAAAACCAACACCAAGCCATGAGTATTTGGATTACCTCTCAAATAAAGAAATACAGAAGTGGTTTTTGCAGGTTTTCATATTTTGCAAGCCACATATTCTGTAGCACTTTGAGATTCTGCTGAATGAAAAGTGCTTTATAAATGCAATTTATAATAACAACAACAACAATAATAATAATAATAATAATAATAATAATAATAATAATAATAATAATAATGATAATAATAACTAGAAGCACTCGGAGAGCGCAGACCTCCGCCAAGGCTGATCAGTGGCCCCCCCTGTGGGCCCCCCCACCCCCGATCACCACCAAAATTTAATCATTTCTTCCTTATCCCATTTCCAACAAACCCTGAAAATTTCATCCAAATCTGTCCATAACTTTTTGAGTTATGTTGCACACTAACGGACAGACAAACAAACAAACAAACAAACAAACAGACAAACAAACAAACAAACCCTGGCAAAAACATAACCTCCTTGACGGAGGTAATAATAATAATAATAATAATAACAATAATAACAACAACAACAATTATTATTATTATTATTATTATTATTATTATTATTGTTATTATTATTATTGTTGTTATGCACAGCACCTGCCACAGTATTTTAATGATAAAAACAGCAAAGTCCCCACCAGAGCCCCCAAATATTTACATAAGCATCATGTATACAGGAAATAATATGGAGAAAGACCTTCCTCTGCACTGCCTCCCAGGTGAAAACTTAAGATTTTGTCATTTACCAGTCTCTTTTAGTGCGATACAACAAGAAGATATAGAGAATATGTGAATAAATATATGCAACCTGGCCAAAAAAATAAATAAAAAATTAGCCTTCAGCTTAAATATGGCGTGCATTAACTGTGGCATCATTTCAATAATCTTTGTAAAATGTATTTATTTCCATTGTTTCTTGGACACATAATGTTGATGAACTTGAACCTGATCAACAAATTCAACCCTAGATCATAACATTGCCTCCACAGGCTTGTACTGCAGGTGCTAGGCATGATGGGTAATCCCTTCATTTGCCTTCCTTCTCACTCTGACATGTCTGGAACAAAGTCAGTCTGGACTCATCAGACCACATGACCTTTTTCCATTAACACACGTTCCAAACTTTTTGCTCTCTACAAACTGATGGTTGTTTAAGAAATGAGAAGCTACTCACTGCATTAGCTTGTCGCAGCTGAAATATATTACTAGTGTAGTAATTATCCAATAGAAGGATCTTGCATATTTGCTTAGTTAAAACCAGGTGGGGACTTTTTTTGGCCAGACCTAAACGTCATTATTAAGGGTGGCCTCTGATCATATAAATAAAAGTAGCCTAAAAAATAATGTTTGGCATATGCACATCATTTTTTTTTATTTCATTGTACATATGTATAATGACAATAAAGGCATTCTATTCTATTCTATTCTATTCTATTCTATTCTATTCTATTCTATTCTATTCTATTCTATTATTTTGTATCAAACACCTCCAGACATATTAAGGGCAAAGGGAGACTGCAATAAATATGTGACATTTTGGTCTGCAGAACTGTTTTTTTTTCAGGATTTATTGTTGCTAAACATTTTTAATACATATTTTCTGTATATTCCAGGTATATCTTGATACAGAGACTGAGAAATACATGTGTGGTCATTATATCTTGGTAAAAGAACAAACCTAACGGTGGTATAAGACTTCTGCACAGTACTGCACTTGTATACCATTTCACTACCACCTGAATGGGTTAATAATTTTGTAGTTCAAGAGTTGAAGCACAAGATATTCTTCGTAGTCGGAGCAAAGGTGAGGGATGAAGAGCTAACGTTAGCGAGATATTGAACAGTGATTTATAGGTTAAGAGTTTCAGGATCACTGTAGTCAGCACTTTACAGCAGTACAGAAGAGGGAGTAAGAGTTGGGCAAAGTAAACACATTATCGTATTGCACAATATATTTTAGCCCAAATATTCATCAATTTAGCACCTCTGCTCATACTAAGTTATTGCCTGTAATAATACAAATCAGTGAGCAGGTCTTCTTCATGCCATTTTTTTGACTGGAGGCATTTAACTTCCTTCACTTTTCGCCTGAAATCAGGTACCAGTAGAACATACCATGACACAGTGTGCACACATAGGTTTTTGATCTAATGACACCGCTGGTTCAACAGACTGCACATATTATTGAAGTTAAAGGTGGTCTCACCAGATCTTCAGAGGTGAGGTGGGTCAGTCTTTCATGAATGAGGGCAGCCTGCTCATCACTCATCACATACTCTCCTCTTCTGTCGCCCATCACCAGCTCAGGCCACATCGGTCCCTCACTGCGCTTCTGCAAGGTCACCTCCAGACTACAAACACACGTGTACAATAAACATGTAAAAATGTTCTCCATGTTCTACTTTACAGAAGAGAAGAAAAAGAAGACAAGTGAGAAGCATATGGGTCTGATCAAGCGAAAGTGATCATCAATTTGCACACATCATTTATGAAGTGGGCTCATTTTTTAGCAAAAGATCTCTATTTCATAGAACTGTTATTTTTTTTTTAAATACCACTTCCACAGTATAGGAGAAGTTCCCAACCTTCTGCTAGGCTGCATTAAATTAACAAAAAGACATGCAAAAGAATGTCTATTACTTTGAGAAATTAAAATTCTGAATGATGAAGTTTGTGAATTCATACGCTGGCCACATTTAAAAAGACTACTCTTGAACTGTTACCGAGAAATTACTCTTTATTTGTAATTTATCTATATCACTATGGACCAGCACAAGTTGTAAACAACACTGTGGTAGTATTAAATACATTAAACTAGAAGCACTCGGAGAGCGCAGACCTCCGCCAAGGCTGATCAGTGGCCCCCCCCCGTGGGCCCCCCCACGCCAAGGAGGTTATGTTTTTGCCAGGGTTTGTTTGTTTGTTTGTCTGTTTGTTTGTCTGTCTGTTAGTGTGCAACATAACTCAAAAAGTTATGGACAGATTTTGATGAAATTTTCAGGGTTTGTTGGAAATGGGCCCCCCCGTGGGCCCCCCCACCCCCGATCACCACCAAAATTTAATCATTTCTTCCTTATCCCATTTCCAACAAACCCTGAAAATTTCATCCAAATCTGTCCATAACTTTTTGAGTTATGTTGCACACTAACAGACAGACAAACAGACAAACAAACAAACCCTGGGAAAAACATAACCTCCTTGGTGGAGGTAATAAAGTATTGTGATTATATCTGGCTTGTTGTTTTAAAAAAATAAGTCAACATTTTGGGTGATGTATACAATGGTAAAGAGTCGTCCACGTGTTACTATGGCAACCTGTCCACATGTTACCACATTCTCACGTCAATAAAACAGAGACTTTTCAATATTCTGCTCCTAAATTTATTTTCAGTGTAGTTGAACATAATATCAAAAACATTTTGTTCTACTTGATATCAATTTCTGTTGATAACAGCATGATTTGAATGTTTGTGTAAACCTTAAAACATTGATTTCCGTTTTAAGTCCACATGTTACCGAGCAGCAATTTTATATTTTTCACCTAAAAGTGAAAAAATTTGTTATACATAATAGTCACTTTTCCATTAACCCTCAAATTGCATGAATATAACTTGCACATCAAAATTTGCCTAATGGAAAAATGACAATTTCACCCAAACTCTCATTTTTCAATTAAAAGTTTTTGTGCTGGCAAGAGGTGGTTTTTCAGGCGTAGAGCAATTGGTATATCATCAAAACTGCAATGGAAAGACCTTTTTCCGCAACTAGAGTCATGTAAAAAAAAACAACAAAAAAAAAAAACAGATGTTGACGAGCGTTACAAGTGCAGAAGAAGAGTTTAACCACCAGCATTGGTCTGTCATCGCACTCCTGCAACTGGTTCACCAGCTATCTAAACAACCGAGTTCAGCAAGTGAAGACTGAAAACATCTTGTCTGACCCTCTCACGATCACTAAAGGGGTGCCCCAAGGCTCCATCCTGGGTCCAACGCTGTTCTCCATCTACATTAACGATGTAGCCAAGAACGCCGGTAACTCCAAGATCCACTTATATGCTGACGATACCATCTTATACTCAGAGGGCCCCTCTCTCCACTCCACAGCATCCACACTACAACTCAGTCTCAGTTCTATCGAGCAGTATTTTCATAGCCTGAATCTTTCCCTCAACACCAAGAAAACCAAATGCATTATTTTTGACCGGAAACATGATTCCACCACTGCCCCTAAAATCCTCTGTGCCAATGGCTCTGAACTGGAGTTTGTGACCTGTTACAAATACCTTGGTCTGTGGTTGGACTCATCCCTCTCCTTCACCACCCACATTAAGCACCTGCAGTCCAAAGTCAAAGCTCCCTTGAGCTTTCTGTATTGGAATTAGACCTCCTTCACCCGTTCAGCTAAACGCTTACTTGTTAAAATGACCATCCTGCCCATATTTGATTATGGTGACACCATCTATAGGATGGCTTCTCGTTCCACCCTCAGCAGACTTGACCCTCTCCACCATTCTGCCATCCGTGTCGCCACAGGCGCTCCTTTTTCCACTCACCACTGTGACCTGTATAACTCAGTTGACTGGACCTCCCTCCACACCAGATGGCTCCGTCACTGGTTCCAGCTCATTTACAAGACCTTACTAAGAAAAACCCCTCTTAACCTCTCCTCCCTTCTTCACCTCTCCCATTCTGCACTCAATCTCAGGTCCAGTAAGCTCATCAAACTCACTATCCCCAAAGCCTGCACTATTTTCAGTCGCAGCGCCTTCCGATTTGCTGCAGCTAATGACTGGAACACTCTACAAAACACCCTCAAACTCACTGTCCTCACATCTCTCACTGTTTTTAAGCAAAACCTGGAACAAATTTTAGTTGACTGTTGCACCTGTTGAGTATTTGTCTTTTACATATCTCACTGTCATTGCTGTAATGTATTTATTTATTAACTATTTGCTTTTGTAATTGTTTAACCTTGTTTTTACTTCTTACTTTTAGCCTCCTCACCCCCTTCCCCTCAAGGAGCCATTACTCTTTGATCAGGCTGCATTTGTAAATAAGAATCTGTTCTTAATTGCTTGCCCGGGTAAAAAAAAAGGTTAAATAAAAAAAACCAAATAAATAAAAAATGACAGTATGTGTGGACACACCAGGAAGCCCAATCATTTTTTAATTTAGTAAAGGCTAGAGGGGGTAATATATAATAATAATGAATATATCTGTAAATCAACACCATATTTATGTTCATTGCCATGTTTATGGAATGACTTCTCGTGTCATCTTGCGCTAATAAATAAACAAATCATTGTATTTGTGATTTAATGGAAAAACCAACATTACACACTTCTGTTTTTTCGACATTTAGTAAATATCGGTAAAGTTTTGCGCAGATGCCCAATGGAAAAGCGACTAATGTTAAAGTGCTTATACATATCCACCCAACTATTTATAATACATGCACATAAGTTATTCTGCTTACATGACACAGACTGTGGAACAGGAAATGTGTCCATGTGTTACCGCTGGATCAGACCCATACATAACATATAAAGTCTAAATCTGTATCTGTAACATTGTAAAGATGCTTTAAGTAAAACATAAAATTGCCAGGGAAAGATGCATTCATGTTATAAACAACTAATCAGTGGCAGTGAAACACAGCAGTGACGAGAAAGGTCAGAGGAGATCTACTTCAGATATTTAGACTAACAGGCTGTGGTTGATGGAGTTTTACACTAGTTAGGCTTCTCAGTATGAAGAAAAAATGCTGTCAAATCTTAATATTTAAAAGCCTCTACAAGACAAGTATCTTCACATTTGTTTCACGGATTTACTATATTATACTAAACCAAATGGAATTCATTAAGATTAAACTGTCTTTAATCCAATGTAACCTTGATAGAAACTGTTCAAACATCCTGATAACTGTTACAATAATAATCAGTTAATGTTGTAGATCTATTTCTGTCATGACTGTTGCTACGTTGTCAAAGCAACGATGCATCTGACAACAAACATTCATTAGCTGCTTCTCCTTGTCTTTCTCTATACAATGTGTTATGTTAAACGACAAATTTAGCACGAGGACGCACACGCCATTATGAGCTCTCTATGTTTCACTAAATGACTGTAAAGGACTCTTTTCATGAGCAGTGTTTGTGGATTCAAGGACTAATACAGTATGCATACTGAATAGGATTGGAATAAATTTCCGTCTTTGTTAGATGTACTTCATGTGCACATTTTGCCCTCAGCTATGTAACATCACATTTCCTGTGTCTGTCAGTAAAAGTAGTGAAAACACAGTGACAATTACACCATTTGCAGCAATGTGGGAATAACAAACGACAGTGCTACTTATTTTCTGACACTGAATCCATCTTGTTCTCTCTTGCTAAACAGTATTAACCCATAAAGACCCAGTGCTACTTTTGTAGCAGTTCCCAAATGATTTTTTCTCTTTATTTAACCTTTCTTATGGGATTTATCACCATTTATTATAATATTATCCTCTGTATTTAGTGTTTTTTCAGTGTAAATTAGGTATTTTCCTATATTTAATCCATTGATCATGTAGATTTTCATTAAAGTTCAGAGTAAATACAAAGGTTATTAGATCAGAAACAGAGAAAACTGAAGAAAAAGTGGCATTTTCAACAAATATATCAATAACTGAACATAAACCAAGCATATCCATCCACTGTCATTTATCCAAATTAATATTTCCCTCTATTTAACATTTCTTAAGTGATTTATCACCATTTATTATAATATTATCCTCTGTATTTAGTGTTTTTTCAGTGTAAATTAGGTATTTTCCTATATTTAATCCACTGATCATGTAGATGTTCATTAAAGTTCAGAGTAAATGCAAAGGTTATTAAATCAGAAAGAGAGAAAGCTGAAGGAAAAGTGGCATTTTCAACAAATATATCAATAACTGAGCATAAACCAAGCGTATCCATCCACTGTCATTTATCCAAATTAATATTTCCCTCTATTTAACATTTCTTAAGTGATTTATCACCATTTATTATAATATTATCCTCAGTATTTAGTGTTTTTTCAGTGTAAATTAGGTATTTTCCTATATTTAATCCACTGATCATGTAGATGTTCATTAAAGTTCAGAGTAAATACAAAGGTTATTAGATCAGAAACAGAGAAAACTGAAGAAAAAGTGGCATTTTCAACAAATATATCAATAACTGAACATAAACCAAGCATATCCATCCACTGTCATTTATCCAAATTAATATTTCCCTCTATTTAACATTTCTTAAGTGATTTATCACCATTTATTATAATATAATCCTCTGTATTTAGTGTTTTTTCAGTGTAAATTAGGTATTTTCCTATATTTAATCCACTGATCATGTAGATGTTCATTAAAGTTCAGAGTAAATACAAAGGTTATTAGATCAGAAACAGAGAAAACTGAAGAAAAAGTGGCCCTTTCAAAAAATATATCAATAACTGAGCATAAACCAAGCGTATCCATCCACTGTCATTTATCCAAATTAATATTTCTCTCTATTTAACACTTCTTAAGTGATTTATCACCATTTATTACATTATCCTCTCCATTTTGCATTTTTTCCCAGTGAAAATCAGGTATTTTCCTATATTTATTTTACTGATCATGTACTTAAATCATGCTGCTGAGATTCCATTTTGAGGGTTATCATACCAAAAACAGAGAAAACTCGAGAAAAAGTGACTTTTTCAGTATTATCATCATTACCTAAACATAAACCAAGCGTCTCCATCCACTGTCATTTATCAAATTTCATGGGTTTTACTGATGAATCACTGTTTGAAGAGGATCACTGTGTTTCCATGGAAACTATGGAGCCTCTGAACATCCAAATGGGTCATATCTGATGGCCATGAAAAGATGACAAACTGTATTTTACACCAATTATTTACATGTATTGGTAGGATTAGTGGATCAACAGGTATTAAACATTTTATTACCTCCGCCAAGGAGGTCATGTTTTTGTCGGCGTTGGTTTGCCTGTCTGTCTGTCTGTCTGTCTGTGTGCAAGAAAAAAAGTTAAGGACGGATTTGGATGAAAATTTCAGGAAATGTTGATACTGGCACAAGGAACAAATGATTAAATTTTGGTGGTGATTGGGGGTAGGGAGGCTACTGATCTGCCTTGGCAGAGGTCTGCGCTCTATCAGTGCATTTCTTGAAAAGACAGCGCAGACCTCCACCAAGACAGATCAGTGCTCCCCACCACCAAAATTTAATCATTTGTTCCTTGTGCCAGAATCAACATTTCCTGAAAGTTTCATCCAAATCCGCCCAAAAGTTTTTGAGTTATCTTGCTAACAAACAGATGAACAAACAAACCCTCCCCACCCCCACCCCCCGGATCACCACCAAAATTTAATAATTTGTTCCTTCTGCCAGAATCAACATTTCCTGAAAATTTCATCCAAATCCACCCAAAACTTTTTGAGTTATCTTGCTAACAAACAGACGAACAAACAAAAAATCCCCCCTGATCACCACCAAAATTTAATCAGTTGTTCCTTGTGCCAGTATCAACATTTCCTGAAATTTTCATCCAAATCCGGGGCACTGATCTGCCTTGGCGGAGGTCTGCGCTCTCCAAGTGCTTCTAGTATTGGTAGATGATTTTGGTTACCAGTGGTTTTTTTGGTCTTTATGGGTTTAATGGTATAAAGAATCCACAGCTGCAGTTTTAGACAGATAAGATGTAGCACTTTTGATAAATCAAGAAAAAAAGAAAAAAATATCCATGTTAGTGAAGAATCACATGAAATTTAGTAAGTGTGAAAGAAATGATAACTAGACTGCCAAGGCAGATCAGCCCCCACCCCCATCACCACCAAAATTTAATCATTTGTTCCTTGTGCCAGTATCAAAATTTCCTGAAAATTTCATCCAAATCCACCCAAAACTTTTTGAGTTATCTTGCTAACAAACAGACAAAAAAACAAAAAATCCCCCCCGGATCACCACCAAAATTTAATCAGTTGTTCCTTGTGCCAGTATCAACATTTCCTGAAATTTTCATCCAAATCCAGGGCACTGATCTGCCTTGGCGGAGGTCTGCGCTCTCCAAGTTCTTCTAGTATTGGTAGATGATTTTGGTTACCAGTGGTTTTTTTGGTCTTTATGGGTTTAATGGTATAAAGAATCCACAGCTGCAGTTTTAGACGGATAAGATGTAGCACTTTTGATAAATCAAGAAAAAAAGAAAAAAATATCCATGTTAGTGAAGAATCACATGAAATTTTGTAAGTGTGAAAGAAATGATAACTAGACTGCCAAGGCAGATCAGCCCCCCCCCCATCACCACCAAAATTTAATCATTTGTTCCTTGTGCCAGTATCAAAATTTCCTGAAAATCCAACCATAACTTTTTGACTTACCTTGCTAACAGACAAACAAACAGACAGACAGACAAACCCCGATGAAAACATAATTATTGATCAACTTTTATGAAAATGTTAATTGTAAAAACATTGTCACACATATCATCAAACTACTGCTGTGTCAAATCATATTTCCCACGTAACAAATCAATAAATATATGTCATATTACCTTGGGTTTCAATAAAAAGTTTAGGGGGCAAACACAACACCTTTAAGAAACCACATCCGTCTGGTTTGGGAAAGTTTTTAGTTTATATTCTGGACGTCTACTTCTTCAACACATCAACCCGGACAGGTTTTGTCAGCTTCCATATAAAGATGTCAACACGAGGCTTCAGGGGCCGGCGTCACTCATACTCAATTACACTGCTGGAGGTTATGAAACAGGTCTATATATGGGCAACATTGAGAAAATATTAAAAAGACACAAAAGCCAGCTTCTTAATTCAGTTCCGGACGGAGGAAAGCTGGATGGTGCTCAGCTGTCTGCCTGTAAAGAGAATAACTCATTGGTATGGAAAAATATTCTCAATACAAACAATAGGAGATATTTTCTGAGGATATTTTTTTCCGCTGTAAAAAGCCATTTAGATGCAGACAAACACTTTCCCCAGCTTGATTTCCATCCAAACGACACATCTCTAAGTCACTTTGACAACAGATCACACTATGTATTTCGTAGTTCGTTTGGCTCATATCACACATTTTATTTATTCAGCAAATAATACGATTTGTTTGACATACAAGTTGTGGAAAAAAAATTATGAGACCACCCTTGTTTTAATGCCTGGTACAACTAAAGGTACATTTGTTTGGACAAATATAATGATAACAAAAACAAAAAAAAAGCTCATAAGAATTAAATTTCAGAGCTGATATCGATTCATTTTCCATGTTTTCTTGATAATAACCAAAATCACTTCAGTTCTTCCATCGATATCTATGGCATTGTACTGACAAAAACAGTGCTTTTAGGCATTCCATGTTTTATTTTCTGTCTGTTTTAGTCACATGATACACACAGGAGTTAGGACTGGATTGCATAACCCAGGGGTGTCAAACTCATGTTAGTTCAGGGGCCACATACAGCCCAATATGACCTGAAGTGGGCCGGATGATTAAAATAAAAACACAATAATACATAAATAATATCAATTCCAGAATCTGTATGTCTAATTTCTATGTTTTAGATTGAAAAAAGTAAAATTACTCTATACTATCAACATTTTTACACCTACAAAGTATCCTTTAAAAAATGTGGAAAAACATGAACAACCATGACCAAAATTATTATTATTATTATTATTTTTTTTTTAAGTGCAATTTTAACAATTTATGCCATTATTTGGTCTCAGCTTCTTATTTTCACATGTTCATTACAACTTACAGATCACAGTGGATCTACAAATACACAAAACATTTAATAACAGACAGAATATTGGTACAATTACTCTTAATTCTCTTTAGACATTTCAGGTTATTCATATTTGTTCAGGTTTTTCAATTTTTTTTTGTAAAAGGCTAGTCTGTAAATGTTAACACTTTTGTGTAATTTTACTTTTTTTCCCACTAAAACAAAGAGAAAAATTTGCAGTTTTCATTATTTATGGTTTATTATGATAGTATTTTACTGGTCTGAACCACTTGACCTAAAATTATTTTAACATCCTTGATTGCTAATATCTTCAGTGTAATTTTTGCATTTCACTAATTCATCCTGCGGGCTGGACTGGACCCTTTGGCCCCCAGGCCGCATGTTTGACACCCCTGGCATAACCATTGTTTTTGATGACTTTTGATGGTCTAATAATTTTTATGCAACTGTATTTCCTTTTTTTAAAAATTTTATTATGCTTTTTTTTAAAAATAAATTAAAATTTTAAAATGAACGCAGGACTGTGAAGGCCCTTGAAAAATGTCTGTTGCTTCATATCATTTGTTCAAACTGTTTATTTCATTATGATGCAGACCACATTCTTTAACCCTTGAAGACCTAAACAGCAGCTGATCTAAAATGTTTAATAACTGTTGAACCACTAATACGATAAATACATGTAAATAATTCAGGTAAAATACAGATTCTAAGCCTTTTAGCGTGATCAGATATAACTCATTTGGATGTTCAGAGGCTCCAAATTGAACATGGAAACACAGTCATCATCTGCAACATTGATTCACCAATAAAATCCGATACTGAATAAAATAAAATATCAAATTAATTTTCACTTAATGTTATATTCTGTTCACTTAATCTTATATTCTGTTGAAAAACTCACTTTTCTGCTGTTTAGATACAACAACCTTTAAATTCACTCAGCTTTTATGAGCATCGACATGGTCAGCGAATTAAACATAGGAAAACATGAGGTTTTTACTGAAAAATGCAAAATGCAGGGAATAATATTAGAATAAATGGTGAAAATTATTTTAACATCCTTGATTGTTAATATCTTCAGTGTAATTTTTGCGTTTCACTAATTCATCCTGCAGGCTGGATCGGACCCTTTGGCGGGTTGGTTTTGGCCCTCGGGCCGCATGTTTGACACCCCTGGCATAACCATTGTTTTTGATGACTTTTGATGGTCTAATAATTTTTACGCAACTGTATTTCCTGTTTTTAAAATTTTATTTATGCATTTTTTTTTTTTATTAATTAATTAAAATGCAACTGTATTGAGCATTGTAAAGAGGAGTTGATAATATTAGTTGTTTTGTTGTTGTATTTTGTGTTTTTTTGTCTCTCTTTTTTGTGTTGAATAGGTCTGTAGGTTGTTGTATAATTTTGTTTTTTTTTTTTTTGGATTGTGTCTGTGTGGTCCCTTATGTCTAAGTACATGTTTCTGTAAATGTATAATTGGAAAAAAAACAAACAAAAAAAAAAAACAAAACGCAACTGTACTTCCAGATGAAATGGGCAGGAAAGGAACATTTACTATCTGGAGTTACCACCTAACTATTTATCATTAGTAAAAAAAAGCAGAGAAGGACAAAATACCTGCAGGATAAAGACTTGTTTGTCAAGCAGCACTAATGTGAACTGTATTATTTTTATATCCGATGACACAATTCAGTCCTATAATGGTTTATCTGAAAATGAACAGTCTGTGTAACATGCTTCACAGTGGATGGAGTGGAAAATGGGAGGCAGAGGATGTGACTCAGCTCTGACTACAGGTTTAATAGATCCAGTTCTAATGAAAAGTATTCAACGGACTCTGCTTCCATAATAATTTATTGTTTTGGAGTTCACTGCGGATGTAATTAGAGCGTATATTTCTGTTTCTAATTTCAGGTTTTTAGAGGGGTGCTTTCAGATACTGAATAATACACAGCAGAAAAAGACCACAAACATTATTTATTAATGTTTTAAATGTGATCTACCACTTTAATGAGCTCACACACTGACTAAGATAGGAAACTCATTTACTTTTTGTCAGTGACTTGCCTGATGCGACCAGTTTTGGTTATTATTGTATTTGCATACATTTCTAATTTTTTTGTTTCATTATTTTATTTTCATCCTGAATATTGCCTCTGTGATGTTTCTGGTCACGGGGGTTGCATTTGTAATGATTTGGTGAGAATGTGATTTGCAGAATTGCTCCCATCCAGCGTTTGTTGCCGCATTGATAGAATGAGGAATGTGTCTGTTTATTCAATGGCAAACCTCTGTGCATTACTATTTAGGTTCAAATCATCGTCCTCCTTTGGAATGTAATAAAGACAATTATTTTAAAATGAACGCAGGACTGTGAAGGCCCTTGAAAAATGTCTGTTGCTTCATATCATTTGTTCAATTGTTTATTTCATTATGATGCAGACCGCATTCTTTAACCCTTGAAGACCTAAACAGCAGCTGATCTAAAATGTTTAATAACTGTTGAACCACTAATACGATAAATACATGTAAATAATTCAGGTAAAATACAGATTCTAAGCATTTTAGCGTGATCAGATATAACTCATTTGGACGTTCAGAGGCTCCAAATTGAACATGGAAACACAGTCATCATCTGCAACATTGATTCACCAATAAAATCCAATATCGAATGAAATAAAATATCAAATTATTTTTCATTTAATGTTATATTCTGTTCACTTAATCTTATATTCTGTTGAAAAACTCACTTTTCTGCTGTTTAGATATGACAACCTTTAAATTCACTCAGAGCTTTTATGAGCATCTACATGGTCAGTGAATTAAACATAGGAAAACATGAGATTTTTACTGAAAAATGCAAAATGAATAGAATAATAGAATAGAATAAATGGTGATAAACCAGTTATGAATGGTTAAAGGTGGGGTAGGAGATCCTGGAAAACAGTTAGAGCAAGCTACATTTTGAAAAAGTCCAAACCCCTTTCTTCAGATATCCCCCCCAAAGCCACACCTCCAGAGTACTGGATTGTACTCGCACAGGGGGGAGGGGGGAGGGACAAATGGTATTTGAGTTCGATAGACAAATCACCATTCAATTATTTCGACGGGCTGGTTAAAATGATTGGATGGTGTTTTTTCAGTCCTGTTCGTTCCACAGGTGACTAAAACTTTTTATTTTTGTGTTAGAGCATTTAATTAATTGGTTCCAATTGGGGTGTGAAGGGAATTTTAAGTAATATAGTAAAAAATGCTCCAGGAAAACCTCTCCTACCCTACAGACACACAAACTAACATGGAGGAGAGAATGTGACGGACTTTGACGTTTGTAAAACTCAAACTGTATTAACATACAGGGTGGGGAAGCAAAATTTACAATATTTTGAGGCAGGGATTGAAAGACAGTGTATGACCAATTAGTTTATTGAAAGTCATGAGAATTTATTTGCCACAAGAGAATTGACATAATAGAAAATGTTTTTATTCTATGTGTCCTCCTTCTTTCTTAATAACTGCCTTCACACGCTTCCTGAAACTTGTGCAAGTGTTCCTCAAATATTCGGGTGACAACTTCTCCCATTCTTCTTTAATAGTATCTTCCAGACTTTCTCCTAATAGTTTTGCTCATAGTCATTCTCTTCTTTCCATTATAAACAGTCTTTATGGACACTCCAACTATTTTTGAAATCTCCTTTGGTGTGACGAGTGCATTCAGCAAATCACACACTCTTTGACGTTTGCTTTCCTGATTACTCATATGGGCAAAAGTTTCTGAAAAGGTATGGATAATAGTGTTAGGTATGATTATGACATCAATATATGTTTGGTTTCAAAACAATTGACGTAGTGCCTGCTGAGAAAAAACAACTAAATGTTCATTGGAAATTTTGCTTCCCCACCCTGTATATCCATCTGTTCACAAAAAACAATCAAATACAAGTAAGTACCTTCTATTTGTCAAGTGTGAAAAGTGTAATAAGAAACAGTCCTTTCTTGGCCACCAAATATCTACTAATAACATTTAAAGGCAAAGTGCTTGATCGTAATATCTACTATATTGTTACCTGGATATGAACTGTTGCAATCCAAACATGATTTCCCCAAACATGCAGCCTCATTTTAGGGTCAATCTCATCAACTCTCCTCTCACTGCAGAGCATGTTAAACACCTCGGTGAGTCCAGACTAATCTCCCCTTTCCATTAACTCTTTAAAACCTGACGTGTCATTGCTGACACACCCTGCGCATATGTAGTTTGGATAGCTGTAACTCCTTCACTGTTTGTGCAATTGGAAAAATTCCAACAGTTTCTGAAACCTGAGAAACTGTGCTTTACAGTTTTTATTGAGTCATTATGGTAATTTCACTCACATCTGTACTAGAAGCTGGACATCAAGCCCTTTTAGCAGTATTATAACATGCAGTTAATTGTAAATAGGGATGTAAACAACTAATCGACTATCAATTAACTGTCAATAAGAATTTGCTCGATTCAATTATTAATTGTCGGTAAATTGCCCTTGTCCACGTCCTGTCCAAAGGCTGACGGTTTGTCCACGCTGCGACGCCGCAGCTGGGCTAGCCGGTCATCGAACCAGATCATGGTGCTGATGAGTTAGAATCGCTTTAGGGACATGGTGGAGCCAAACACAGACCGTTTGTAGGAGTGGTGCACCCCCACCTACATACACTGGGTCGGTATCGGATCGGAGCCAGAAATGCCCATTTCTTCTAAACTGTCCCTCTTTAGATCCATTTATTTTATGTAATTTCTCTGTAGAATGTATTCAGTTCTACTCCATAAATGTCATTGCCTGTACTGTACCTAATGGTACAATAAATCAATCATTAAGGCAGTGTTTTTCAACCTTGGGGTCAGGCCCCACTTGGGTTCGCCTGAAATTTCTAGTAATTGATAAAAATAAACAACCTACAACAAAAAAACATACATTAAGTTGAGAGAGACAATCACAATACATAAATTGACATAATAAAATAATCATTGTGGTCAGTTTCAGATGCTGCAGCTCTTTCATAATTCATAGTTCGAGTTCTTGTTTGTTCAGTATTAATTGTCAGCCTTGTAAATCCAAGCTGGACTGACTGTACATATCCTGACCAAGGAAAATCAAATTCTCACTTTGTGCAGTAATCTACACCTGGCTTTTCTGCCTCTGTCCATAATAATATACATTATATAGACTAAATGTCATCTAAAATTAATGTTTATTTGCAACATAGTAAAGAAAACTATTACATGATCAAAAAATAATAATTTTAGCAACAAAATGTCTGGGGTTGCCAGAAATTTGTGATGTTAAAATGGGGTCACGAGCCAAAAAAGGTTGGGAACCACTGCATTAAGGAATATTACATGCTTTTTTCATGAGGTATATAAACAATATTTAGCTTTTATTCTTCTAGACCCTTTCAAAAGAGAAATTCAGGTTCTCAGGAAAATCGGTGCTTATCAGTTAATCGTTAACTGATCGATAAGGTCAACCAACTAATGATTAATGGATTAATTGATAATTTGCATCCCTAATTTTTCTAATTTTTAAGTCCAGGTTAAAGACTCACCTGTTCACTGCTGCCTTTGACTAAAAGGCTTTTGACTTTTTAAATTTTATATTCTCTTTGAAACTCTGCACTGCAACTTTTACTTTAATGTGTGTGTTTTTATTTTTATTTTATTTTATTCTATTTTTTCTTTTGATTTTATGTGTTGTTTTCTTACTTGCTGTTTTTATTCACCTTTTACATGTTTCTTTTATAATGTTTTAAATATGTTTCTTTTTGTTTCTTTTATTTCAATGTCCTGTGTGAAGCACCTTGAATTGCCTTGTTGCTGAAATGTGCTACACAAATAAACTTGCCTTGCCTTGCCTAATTGTAAATGATTGCTAGATTTTGAAAGATCTAGAAAAAAAAAGTGCTCTGAAAAAATTGGCAAACGGACTCACTTACATTTCCTAATCTTTCAGTTTGTCAAAATAAGAAAAAAAGTCCAGGTGGACCATTTGGGTTAGGGTTTAAAGGGTTAAGGATGTGTTGCTGGTCTAAATGCTTCCTCCACTAACAAAATATTTGTACAAGTATTTGTGTGAAACGTCCCCTTCCCGGCTCGGCTCCAGGCATGTGAAGTCTCATTGTCCCGGGCGAGGAGACTCTTTCCCAGCAGGCAGATGCATACAGTTTCTTATTCATGCTCAGTCTGACTTCCAAACCCAGACATTTCAGCTCAGAGTCAAATAGACATGCACAGAGGTTTGCAACTCACAGAAAGGATTCATTTGTCACGATATAATATACAGGTACTTTTTCTCTCTAACAAATCAACAACAGTGTTACTACATCTTCTGAGCTGTGTCAAAGCATTTTTCATTTTATACTGCTATGCCTTTACGAAATGGGGATTTTGTAGACTGTTACATGAATATACAGGGTTTGTACAAATCCAAGAACTTTTCAAGCAGTTTTAAGGGTCATTTTCAAATTTTTCCAGCACAACCTTATCACTGGGGCAAAATGCATATCTATAAGAATACATATACTCATGATTTTTTTTTTTTTCACTTTTTTATCACAAGGATGCACATTACATTATGCTATAAACATCTAAAATTATGTTTCAAAATGGCAAAAAGTTCAGAAATGAAAGGAGAACACAAAGTTTTATCCAAAAAAAGGGAAGCCACTTGGCGTTCTTCAGGCACACTCGCACCAAGACAAAGATTAAGATAAAATTTACCTGAAGCCAACCTGAGAGCACCTGATAATTTTCTTTTTTTGGCATAAAGTTAAATTTTTCAAAACGTATCACCTTTCTGTAAGTAGGTTTGGCTTAACTTGTAACCTGGAAGAGTTAATATTAGAAATAAATAAATAAATCACATTACAGAGTTATAATTGCTAGTACTTCTCCTCACATTTTGCACATACACAAGTGTTTTTATACAGAGGTCCTTTTTTTTATTACACAAAGGTATTTTTTATGGATATATTGTTTAAAATATAGATTTTGTTGGGCTAATTCTGGGACCTCAGGTACTAAATTTCGTGCCATCTCATGTGTAAATGTATGCTGGTATGACAATAAAGTTCCTTGAATCCACTTTCAAGCCCTTAAACTAAAACTCAAGCACTTTTCAGACCTTGAAAACACAACCCTGTATATAAAAGGGAAAATAAGGTGGGAAAAAGGACAGAATTTCAGAATAGTCCACCTCTGTCTTCTACAGCTCTCTCATGCTGGTCCAAATCCAAATGCTAAATATAAAAACAGACCTGGCATTATTTCATGTTATCGAGTGAGAAGTAGCATCGCATCCAAGTAACATCTGACAGAATGTGATCAGTGATTGGTAATTACAGCTGTCATGTATTTAACCACCTCCCTGTCTGAAAATACCTGTGATTAGACTAAAACACAGGAATGGAGCTGGCGGTGTCTTGTATTTGCTCACATCACTAAAATAACACAATGCTGAAAGGTAAAGAGGACCCCACCCCCACCTCCCCCCACCCAGTGATGCTAAAAACTATCAAGCACTGCAACTTTAATGTGCAAGTACATCAAGTTCTACATCATGAAGATCAGTTGGAATGAAGAATTCCAGCAGCTAGGATTTAGTTTAATAAAAAAAAAGAAACAAAAAGCAAAACATTGAATAACTAATGCTTACAACACTGACAGCTATTGTGACTTTAAGGAAACAAGCAAACTTGTCTTATATTTTTAAAGTCATATGATATTACCTCCACCAAGGAGGTTATGTTTTTGCCGGCGTTGGTTTGTTTGTCTGTCTGTCTGTCTGTCTGTCTGTGTGCAAGATAAGTCAAAAAGTTAAGGACGGATTTGGATGAAAATTTCAGGAAATGTTGATACTGGCACAAGGAACAAATGATTAAATTTTGGTGGTGATCGGGGGGGGGGGGGGGGGGGGGGGGCACTGATCTGCCTTGGTGGAGGTCTGCGCTCTCCAAGTGCTTCTAGTTAGTTAGTTAGTTAGTCTGTCTGTCTGCGTTCAAAATAACTTGAAAAGTTATTGATGGATTTTCATGAAATTTTCAGGAAATGTTGATACTGGCACAAGGAACAAATGATTACATTTTGGTGGTGATCGGGGAGGGATCTTCCTTGGCGGAGGTCTGCGCTCTCTGAGTGCTTTTCTAGTATTCATATTTTAATTGTCGCCACAATATGAACATGAACATCACTAAAGATAACCACTCAGCTAACCTCAGAGTAACAGGGGTCAAAGTTAGCCAACATGATGGATAAGGAAGAGGAGACGATTTAGAAAAATGTGGCATTTGAAGATTTTGTGGTGGAAAAGACCTGCAGGGTTTGATTCAGTAAAATGTGTCCAACAGTTGTGTCAAGTTCTGTAGAGATAGTTGCGTTTTACATTTCCCCATTTTCATTGCATTTGGTATCCCGAGAACCATGCACATCAAGTCACAGTCAGTACAAAAAAGATCCAATCATTATCAAGTCAATCAATATCAATTCCTATCCTATTAAAAAAACAAACTTTTCCTACTGATAAATCTGTGTAGACGGTTGTAGCACAACACCTATTTCCAAGGTACAAGAAGAAGGAAGGGAAAAAACAGGAGTTTGCAGTTGTATTACTACCTTAATTAAATTAACACTCTGTTAAACCACTGTCACTTCATTTCTATTTTTAGTGTCCATTAGCTACACAGTACTTCACTATGTATTTATCAGAATTATCAGAAATAACATCCTAAGAGTCTGTAACCGCTTTTCAGTGCTTGCCTAACAATTTTACTCCTCTGTACAAACACAATCCAAAGTTTAACTTAATATCATTGTTTTATTAGTTGCTTTGTTTTATTAAGTCTTAAGTGAAGAAAAACATGGGTGCTTTTATGAAACTGGTCTCTAAAAACAGGACATGGGGGCTAAAAATTCAAACCAGATGTAGACTAATGTTATGAAGCAAGTTTGGAAGCGCTTAAGAGTCTATTTTAAAAATAAATACTTACTGAGATAAAAGAGAAACTATTTTTCAGATAAAACAAATTTTTTAATTATTTTACATCACATTTAATACAAAAATCTGCATGTAACAGGCAAAAGGACACGAAAATTACATGCTACTATATTTTTGAATATCTTTTTATTTTCTCACAGGTGCATTTTGGGAATTGAACTAATTATGCAAGGCAGAGTGTTTCACAAAAACGACTGCTGTTGCAAAATCATTCGCGATTTATATACATTTAAATGGGCAGGTTTTGCATGTAACGCAAGTGGACACGATGGGTTACACACAAAACCTGGAAAGAGATTGAAATTCATGAAAAACCCACATGTCTGGATAAGAAATACCACTAGGATCAACAAATTTAACACAGTGTCTTTATTTATAGCAGATAATAAGACCATTTACAGCCATGTGGGCCAGATCAATTGCACTGACACCGAGGTAGTTTTTCATGTCCCAATTTTGGTCCTATTTTTGGCCCCAATATTTAATTAAAAATTCATAAATTTTGGGATGGCTCAGAGCAAGAGTATAATTTTTTTTTTTGCATTTATCTGAGGTCATCATTAGGTACATCCTGGGGAGGTAATATGTCTAAATTTCTCTTTTATTTTTGGGTCTAAAAAGCGCCAGGTACCAAAATGAACCCAGTTTCATAGAAGCACCCATATGTAAAAAGTATTGCTGCACATCAGTTGTCACGCAGACCTGTACTGCAAATGGTTAATGTGCCACAGATTCCAAGAACAACTGTCTTTTCTGAGATTCATGGACGTGCACACAATTTACTTGGATCTATGTTTCGAAGTGAGGTTGTCAGAGAAGGAAAATGAGTACTTCACAGTGTTTGTAGGTGAAAATTGATGTTCGCAGGCGATACTTGTCAAACTGCTCACAGACCTCAATCCAAAGCAGTGTTTTAGACAAGTGAAATACTGCTGTAAGGTACTCTGTGGTAGAGCTCATCAAACAACTACTAAGAACCAACAACAATGGGCACAAAGCTGCAAACCTTTTGTCATTTTTGATGATCCAGGCGCTGGCCTCAGGGTCAACCGATGCATACAGCTGGCCTTCAAGCAAAGGAGCAAACCCTTGAACTCCAATGCTCATGGTGTCTGCTGTCAGCCTGAACTGCACCTCTTCTTTAGCGATACCTTCAGGCATGCGTACACAAACAGTGATGTCCTCTACTGTCTGCTGCCAGAAGTAAATAGGATCTGGATTCACACAGAAAGAAATGGCAGTAAAGATCATCGCAGTGCTGTGCCAGCTGTTTCAAAGCCATGCATAAAACATCTCATATGGTGCAAACACTGAAAGAAATTACTGCTGAATATTCAGTGACAGGAGAGAGGAGAGTATTGAAATAAATGAATTATCATTATGCAGTGCAGGAGTACAAAAATCAGGTTCACAGTCAGGTTATTAAACCAATTTTCCTGCATAGTCTTACATTTTAACCCTTTTAGGACTGCTATTATGACAGGCTGCCTAGGTGTCTTGATGTTTTTTGCGCAATAAACGTATCAAAAAGGTCAAGGTCAAGGTTACTTTATTTATACCCGTAGGTAGATTTGTTTTGCAGTCTAAGTGATTGCCTTGGCATTACAACAACACATACATTAAACATGCAAGACAGGCACTTGATC
Source organism: Sphaeramia orbicularis (assembly GCF_902148855.1). Taxonomy (NCBI): domain Eukaryota; kingdom Metazoa; phylum Chordata; class Actinopteri; order Kurtiformes; family Apogonidae; genus Sphaeramia; species Sphaeramia orbicularis. The sequence goes on along the minus strand of NC_043967.1, from coordinate 41,805,987 downwards.
ACGCTTACAGACAGGACAAAAAGTTCTCAGTGTTCCACCATTCATCGGTATAGCAGCATGGATAAGTAAATAAAAAAGATAAAATCAAATAAGTAAAAACAAGATGCAATAAAACACAGTAAAAACCAGAAAAGATCAAAACAATCCGGGATAAAAACCAGATAAGAACATAAAATTTAAAAATTTAAAAATCTGAAGTCACAATAATAACTAGAAGCACTCGGAGAGCGCAGACCTCCACCAAGGCTGATCAGTGGGCCCCCCCGTGGGCCCCCTCACCCCCGATCATCACCAAAATTTAAAAATTTCTTCCTTATCCCATTTCCAACAAACCCTGAAAATTTCATCCAAATCTGTCCATAACTTTTTGAGTTATGTTGCACACTAACGATCAGTGGCCCCCCCCGTGGGCCCCCCCACCCCCGATCACCACCAAAATTTAATCATTTCTTCCTTATCCCATTTCCTACAAACCCTGAAAATTTCATCCAAATCTGTCCATAACTTTTTGAGTTATGTTGCACACTAACGGACAGACAAACAAATGAACAAACAGACAAACAAACAAACAAACAAACAAACCCTGGCAAAAACATAACCTCCTTGGCGGAGGTAATAAATAGAGCAAAGAAATGGAATAAATAACTAAATAAGTTAGTAAAGTACAGACAGGAAAAAAGCTGTTTTTATAACGCTGTGTCCTGCACCTTGGGACTAAGAACCTCCGTCCAGAGGAAAGGAGTTGAAATTCACCTCGTAAAGGATGGGAGTCATTGTTAAGAACTGATGAAGCCATCCTCTGTACCTGTTTAGTGTACAGGGAGGCGGGACAAGACCGGGACTCACCAATCAGGCGACTGGACCATCTCACTATTTGATTTAGTGAGTTTCTCTCTGCAACTGAGGTCTGACCAAACCACGCCACCAGACAAAAAGATAAAACAGACTCAATAAAAGAACGATAAAACAAAATGAAAATAAAATGAGAAAATGTCTTTTGTGCACCGTTGTTTTCAGGAAGAACTTAACTTTCAATATCTGGCCATTAATTATCATTTTTTACAAATAATAAATGCTTAAAATAGTGTGTTTTCAGATTCAGATTCAGACCACTTTATTAATCCCAGAAGGGACAGTTCAGTTCACAGTTACCCTGTCTTATTGAACATCAAAAAAAATTAGGGACAAACAAGCAAATGCAAAACATTCATAGCAGCATATGACAGCCACATACACATTCACCTGTCAGTACCCACAGAACAGCAACTGGGCGATAAGTTCAACAGTGAAATGACTAAAATACTAAGAAAGAATAAAAACACAATATGCTGAAAACAGTGTCTTTTAGTATAAAAGAAAAACAGACTTGAAGTTTTTAGCATATTTATTATCAGAAACATCTGTAAATGTTCATAACAAAACTTTTTCAAACTTTTTTTTTTTTTTTTTTTTGCCTGGGTTGAAGTCTCTGAAACATTTCCAAGGTGACTATTAACACCCATAGGTAGATTTGTTCTGTAGTCTGGAGAGGAATAAAAACAGCACAGAGAAAAGACATGGACAGATACTCCCAGCAGCTCACTGATCATGGTTAAAATAGACTAGAATAAAGAAAAGTCATCAGATATCACTAAAAATGCCTATATAAAACCTGTAAAAATCATGATAAAAACATCATGATATAATGATACAATACAAGGGACAAAAAATAAATAAATAAATAAATGATAAATAAGTTAAGACCATGTTAAAATAAGCCGGGACCCAAGAATTAAAATAAAGTGAAGTGCATCAAGGCTCATTTAACCCTCCGGTATCCCGTCCAGCAAGGCCCTTACTAAGCACCAAGTGTGCCTTTTTGGCACACTTGTGGAATAATGTCAAAAAAAAATTTCATACAGTTTGTTTTTAATTCTTTTACACTTTTTTCTCTTTCATCAACTTGAGCCGTAAATAAAAATACCAAATACTCAATAAATGTCACATTTTTTAACCCTTTAAATGCCATGTTTATAATGTAAACAAACCATTTTTTTGGATGCAAAAAACACAAAAAAATTTTTCAATATACTTCGTAAAAATTGGATTACATATTATTTGATTTTTTCATCCTGGCATATGTCAGTGATTAACTCCAACATTGGTTAATTTGCATTATTATTTTTGGCGCTAGGTCAAATGTTCAAAAATTCTAGCATCTGTCACCAAGTGTGCGTAAAATGCACACCTATAAATCAAAAAATTAAATATTATATATTGATTTATTTTTCTGCTGTAATTTGATTTTATTTTGGTAAATCAAGGTCAGCCCCAATCATACATATCACATGGAAGAAGTAGTGTGTTTTAGGCACACTTAGGAGACAGATGCTAGTCTTGTAATTTTCTTTTGTTTACAAAGTGCACATTTTAGTTGGTGGCCAGAATTTTAAAGATCATGCAAAAATGATCAACTTTTGAATTCTAACCTTATTTAAATTGTGAAAAATAATATGAAGCTTTTTAACATGAAGTACAAAGTGTTGCCTAAAAGGCGCACCCGGATACCGGAGGGTTAAAAGAGAAATTTCCTTCCTACTTGTAAAAGAGTCCCACACTGCTGTCTAAAAGTGTTATATAGTGTTGTGAAAGCTCAGGATCTCAGCTTTCTGTAGCCATGGATAATGCAAACGGTTCAGGAGGTACAGTAATATGAATGCTCTAAAGTGCAAAATGCAGCACCGGCGCGATTGCTGTTGTTAAAGTGTTAAACCACAATAGGGTTGAAAATGTAAATACAGGCTTCAACTCCATTTTTGACAATATTGTGAAAATTATCATGTGTTGGTTTTGAGTGTTTACAACAGTTCAACTCAATATTTTTTTTCCACTTAAGCCAGGACACACTCCAGCAATTCAGAGCTGTTCACTAAAGTTGGCAGACTGACGAGAGAAATTCTAGTGAGCGGATGAAGATGACTCAGGTAATATGCATCTAAAACGATATTCACATAAAATCTAAACTGTCAGCTTCAAGGTTTTAAATCAAAAGGAGAAAATGGTAGACGGAGCCGGGAAACAGGTGAAAAATGCTCTGAATAACAACATCTGATGTGATTTTCTTACCTCTTTTATCTGCAATGAGGTAATCCTTTAGTATAAAAGGCTGCGTATTTAAAATAAAATACATTTCTTTTACGTCTCAAATCAGCCGAGTATTCATTTGAGAGGTTATCTGGTTGAGTCTCATTCCTTTTTAACTAAGAATGGAAATGACGTGACGCAAAACAGCATGAATCTGAAGAGGAAAAGGCCATGAGATGTACCTTAACTAAATCCCACTGACAAACAAATCACACTGTATTTTTCCAGACACCCTAATTTGCCACAAATGTTATTCAGAGCTCAGTCTGAAATATGAATTGATTTTTTTTTTTTTTTTTTGCTTTAGTTTGTCTTTCTTTTTAAATGGTAAGCAGTAGCACAAATAACCTTGCAGGAATTATAACCACATCCAACCCGTTTTGTGCTTGCTGTGTAATGAAGTATAACCATCATGGTATAAATGCAGAAGGCATTTTAAACTGCTGCAATAAAATCAGTGTGTGGAAACATATCTGCATTGTAAGCTTACTTTTCATGTGTTTACCAATACAGCTAATAAGAGTTTTCTTTTTACCTTTTTTATAAGCTAATATTACACTTTTTGTTCCATGTTTCATTGAAAATTTCCACGAAGGTCCAATATAAAAGGCAAAAAATACTCAAATAAGAGTTTTTGAGTATGTAATTGAAAACGCAATGAAGTATACAGGGGTTGGACAAAATAATGGAAACACCTTAAAAAATCAACAAAATATAATTTAATATGGTGTAGGTCCGCCTTTTGCGGCAATTACAGCCTCAATTCTCCGAGGTATTGATTCATACAACTTGTGAATTGTTTCCAAAGGAATTTTAAGCCATTCTTCAGTTAGAATACCCTCCAACTCTTTTAGAGACGATGGCGGTGGAAATCGACGTCTTACTTGAATCTCTAAAACTGACCATAAATGCTCAATAATGTTGAGGTCTGGGGACTGTGCCGGCCATACGAGATGCTCAACTTCATTAGAATGTTCCTCATGCCATTCTTTAACAATTCTAGCTGTATGGATTGGGGCATTATCATCTTGAGGTGAAGGTGTTTCCATTATTTTGTCCAACCCCTGTATATGTAATCATAATATCCAAACTATGGCTACATTCAAGGTTCAACGCTCATGCTCAAGGTTTTTTATTATCACATTTACACATAAATGGAATTTATATAAAAACTATAAATATAATACATGAATGATAAATAACTGTACATAAAACTAAAATTAGGTGGGTAGGTAGGTAGATAAAATTTAGAATATACATTGTTTTTCTAATTTCCTGAAAACTAATCGCTTTGGACATAAGAAGTTTCCGCCAAACAGCGATGATATGTATTTCTATCTCAATCCATATAAAAAATTTTATCCCGTTTGATAAATTTTGAGAACTGTGCAGCCTTACAGGGGGTGTGTGGTTGTTCAATTGTGTTTTCGTTACTGAAGTAGAACTGAATCACACAGTGGGATGCGACTACATGCTGTAAAATTATACCACATTTGACCAAACGGTTCAAGTTTTGGCATAAGACTTCCTTTATACTCATTTTTCCTGAACTGTGCCACTGCATTTCCACTGTTTTCTTGGCAGAACAAAAGTCTGTTCTCACCATTGCCCACATTGTTACCAGCCTGACTCAGCGCCTTGCCTGGCGTGTTAGCATTTTGTGATCCTCAACCAAACAAGTGTGGTAATTTATTCGGAGTCATCAGAAAGAAAAATGTTTTTTAATTATCTGTGGCAGTGCTGGGAACAGATGTAAACCATGATTGAAGCAGAAGTCAGCAGAAGCTCATTTGGAAAATGACTGAAAAGCCTAGTGACTAAGTTTTCTACACCAGCCTGCAGATTCAAGATAAAATGACTCTGACAAATATATAATCATAAACTGAACAAACAATGCTATTATCTGATGGGAAACTATTGCAGCGCCTCATGCTTGATATCGCATTGTGAGGACGGAGTCAGAGGTTGTTCTCGGATAAACATATAGAGAATAAAATCCCTTTGAAACTTCCTTTCTTCTTTTCATCTGTTTGCGATCTGAGGGCAGAGTCATACATTATTTTCTTTCAGGCTACATTTTGTTCTTTTATCTGAATTCTAGCCTCAGGTGAGGGGTTTTCTACATCCCATAATGCAGCTGCCAAGCTGCAGGACAGACTGACCCTCTCAACAAGTCGCCTTGTTCCACCAGCTGGCAAAACGGAGAACACAAAAAAAAAAAAAAATCATTATTTAATTGTAAAACATTGCTCATTACTTTCAAAACAACATATGGTTTATGCAGCTGGGGGATTTGAAATGATAAGGTTCAGATCCAGACACTGCAGAGAGGTGTTTTACAGTGAGCTTTTAGAGGCCGAATGAGAGTTAATACCAGTGTTTCTCTGGCAAAGGTTCCTACTGTCTACCAAGTACAACTGTGTAGATAATTCATTTAGCAGACAGGAGCAGTGACTAGTTTCGGCTGCTCCTGTCTAGTACTAAATGAATTATCTTCATAACAATACCACTATTGTTTTATATATTCATATACCTGCCTTTTGTACCTGCTTTTTATCTGTTTTTAATGTGTTTGGTTTCTGTTTTTATCTGCTGGATGTTAAGTGTCTTTGAGTCCCATGAAAAGCGCTGGACAAATAAAATGTATTATTATTATTATTATTATTATTATTATTATTATTATTATTATTATTATTATTATTATTATTTGTACATCTAATCTTTAATCCAAATGAGCAATTGATTAAGAAAAATAAAATAAACATGCACAAATCTTAACAAACCTATCTTAAAGATGATTCGGTTTAACCACTGTGGTGAAAGTGGTGTTTTGGGTCAATACCAAAATGTTTAAAACAGTAATTTAGCCGACAACCAGTGCTAATACAGTAGTTTCCCCATTTTTAATTAATTTTGCAATTATCAACCCAGTTTAGTCATTTTAAGCTTTTGTACTTTAACTCTTTAATAGTCCGATTACATTCATAGTGTCACCTGAAATTATAAAGATTTCCTTTTCTTTTTTGTCAGATCCAAGAAGTATCACTTCTAGATTAGGGAGGCCACAGAAATCAGGAAACGAACCCCGAGGAACATGAACAGGGATGAGGGATCCTACACCTTATCCCACACCTGGGATGCGGTCCTCTGTGGGATGTCAGGCAGCAAGGGGCATAATCGTCCCCTTGTTGCCTGGCAAACCTGGATAAAACAGCTGACAATGAAAGGTCCCAGTAACGTCAAGTGACCCCCCTGAGGAAGGTTACATGTGTAGATAAAAAAATATATTTTTTTCCATCTGTCTGACAAAAAAAAAGGAAATCTTCATTTAACTCCAACCATAATTTCAGGCTGGGTTAGTTTTCATAACCATCCAATTTGCACATACGTCTACTCATTGTGATAGGAAACTGACTTAATAATGTGTTCTGGATTGAAATACAGGGTCATGACATTTAGTTTTGGACTGATTCAATCCTGTGGCGTAGTTCATATCACTTCCACCTCATAGCTATAAAGTTGTGTTTGATTCTCAGTCAGACCAGGTCTTTTCTATGGTGATTTTTTCTGTTCTCACATCACCATGTGGGTTTCCTCTGGGTCCTCTAGCTTCCCCACCATCAAAAACAGATATACAAAGGTGCATGGTCCTGTCGGTGCATTTGAAGATCTGGAGTTGGTCCCCTGGGTGTGTTCATTGGCAGCTCAGTGGGTTTAATGTGCTAAATGTTAATGCTAATGCAAGGCACTGTATGTATTAGGATAAATAGAATACAGAGACTGAATTTCCCTGCGGTTATACTAAAATGAGTTAACCTTTAACCTTCATAATCAGGGGATGTTCTCTATAGACACTATGGAATTCACATTAAATCCACTGTAAAAAAAAAAAAAAAAAAAAAAAAAAAAAAAGTGAAAAAGGACAAGACCTTAACTATGCATCATATATCATATCAACAGTTGGCTGATTACACTGGTCAACAACAAATTTATTGTTTATGTTTTTTGAGGTGATTTAGGATAATTTTGGTGTGCTGAATCCAAAAATCACATTAATTTTGCTCAATCAGGTCAACTTTCTGAACTATGCTACATATTGGCTTTTTAATATTTTTGCTTACATTGATACATATGATACAAAATTCTTTCATATTTCTTGCAGTAAACCAGTTCTGAAGATTTTACTTTTGCCAATTTATGATTAATGTTTTTTTTTTAATATTACAAGTGAATGAAATGGCTTCGACTAGAAGATCTTGCAAAAATAAGCCTGACGTATTCTGCTACATCTGCGGTGAATACACCATTGTACCTAACAGGAATCAAGTCATAAGTTTCATAAAGTGTGCTTACCAATCTTATTTTGGTATTAATTATTATATTTTGTGAGAAGATCAAGTTTTTCAAAATCAAATTAGCAAAAAAAACCTGACCTGATTGAGAAAAACAGATGTCATTTTTGGATTTAGCGGTGCAAAATGGTCCTAATTCAGTTGAAAAAACCTAGACAACTTGCAAAAAACATTTTTTTGTAACCCAGTGTTATTAGTAATTCAGGAGACCAATTATGGATTTCTGTAACAGTTTTGCAGTAAAAATTAACATAAAAATGAAGATTTTCATGTCAAATTTTAGAGCAAAACCAAACAAAAAAAGCACTGAAATAAATCAAGTACAAATAATATTTACCATTCCTTTTACATTGGTCACTGAAATTAATTGTGATGATGAGCCAATCAATAGTGCTGATAGAGAGAATTGGCTGCCAAAGTACCTCATGTTATATGATTTTTTTTAATTGAATATCACAGAAAACGTTACAGATGAGCATGAAATTATTTAATCAGTATCAGTCATAGTATAGTATATAGTATAGATATGCTTAGACTAGGAAGATTATTACTGTTATTAATTATTTAAGGAGAAGGGGTGGGAGTTTATAAGTTATATTTCTTCTCACTCCTTTTCGAATATGTATTATATGTCTTACGTATAAGTATTTTGTTTATTTATTTTCTTCTGTTTTGACATTCGTAATTGAAATGAATACATCAATCAACCAATCAGTCAATCAAAATGCTTATTAGTACTACTCTTATTATTATTATTATTATTATTATTATTATTATTATCATCATTTTAATACAAGTCATGTAAAAAAGAAAATTGGAATTACAGGTGGTAGGTACAATAAGACAGAAGGAGACTATTAGCCAGAGCTGAGTCACCATCCATACACACTGACAACTGTTGGCCCACTTTCTCAAACCGTATAAAACACACATTTGGAGGGAAATCAGTGCCAGGAGTGTAAAATGTGAAACACACTGTGACTACTGGCAAAGGCTGAAATCAGTCCAGTTATGATGATGTACCAAACAAACAGCCCTGCTACATGTCTGGCAGAGCTGTGAAGAAAAAGACATGTTCATCATCACCTTTTGTTGTCGGCTGAATCACAAAAAAAAATAATGAAGAGTAGAATGGTGAGTAGCCACATATTTAATTTCGTCTCTCAATTTTCTACATTCTCTCTTCTGTTTGAACTCGGCTATTGAACAGATAAGGCACAAAACCTGGACAGCCAGTGTATCCATTGACATAAATGATCCATAGCTCCATCTTTTGACATGAACAGATTTAATGTTTTCTGTGTTTTTGGTGTTTATCACTTACAGACTTACAGACAACACATAGTATAGATGGGTGCATCTATGAAATTGGGTACATTTTGGTACCTGGCACTTTGCTAGCTTTTTACACCCAATAATAAAAGACAAATTTAGACATATTTCCCCAGGATGTACCTAATGATGACCTCAGATAACAGCAAAAAAAATTATACTCTTGCTCTGAGCCATCCAAAAATTAATGAATTTTTAATCAAATATTGGGGCCAAAAATAGGACCAAAATTGGGACATGAAAAGCTACTTAGGTGTCAGTGCATTTGATCTGGAAAACATGGCTGTAAATGGCCTTATATACTGCTATGAATAAAGACACTGTGTTAAATTTGCTGATCCTAGTGGTTTTTCTAATCCAGACATGTGGGTTTTTCATGAATCTCAGTCTTATTCCAGGTTTTGTATGTAACCCATCGCGTCCATTGGAGTTACATGCAGAACCTGCCCAGTTAAACGCATATAAATCATGAATGATTTTGCAACAGCAGTCATTTTTATGAAACACTGCCTTGGATAATTAGTTCAATTCCCAAAATGTACCTGTGAGAGAATAAAGAGATTTTTTTTTTTAAAAATAGTAGCGCGTAATTTTCGTGTCCTTTTGACTGTGTTACATACAGATTTTTGTATTAAATGTAATAAAAAATAATATAACAACATGTTTTATCTGACAAATAGTTTCTCTTTTATCTCAGTAAGTATTTATTTTTAAAATAGACACAAAGCGCTTCCATACTTGCTTCATAACATTAGTCTCCGTCTGGCTTGAATTTTTAGCCCCTATGTCCTGTTTTTAGGGACCAGTTTCATGGAAGCACCCAGATACACTATATACAGTATCTGTACAGTATTCCTGTTCTCCATCAGAGCATCATAAGGCTGTCTCTAACTTTCTGTTCTCTTCTGTTTGTCCTATAACCACTTGTGATCCTCTTTGAAGCTGCCTCCTCGCTTGACTTCTAATCAACAGCTCCTCTCTCAAAAGGAAGCGTACTCATAAGACGACTGCCACAAAACAAGCCACTGATCAGCTTCTGGACCATCAACAGGCCCACAACCAGTCCTGTTAGGTCCGGTTTGTGTCCTATTTTGTTGACTTCGTCTTGTTGTTCCGTTTGTCTGCTTGTTTATGTACACATACTGTTCTACATAAATGTCCAAAAACTGGCATTTGCTTGATTAATCTGTTAAACCAAAAGTGGAAAAATAAAGTCTAACATGATGGGTTTTTTTTGTGCCATTATGTACCAAAGTGTTTCTTAAATATATCACTTATTTAAAGGGTTCGTACAGGTTTCTATAAGTTAAATGTAAGACTTTTAAAGACCTTTTTAAAACTACTTAGAACAGAATTTAATGCCTATTTTATGGCCATACTGGCAAAAATTGGTGACTCCTGGAATTTAGTAAAATGTATTTATTTACTCCAACACCTTGATTCCTACCATTCTGAGTTATTTCTCACTGGGGGCTGCAAAGTTAGCGGTAACTGGTTCCTAATTTCAGTGGAAGTCGACAAACGTTACTTTCGTTGCCGTTTGGACATTTCCCAGACACATGTAGCACATTTATAGCAGTGAATGGCAACATATATTAAGACCTACCATATCAAATGCAATGCCTTTTAAATACTTTTTTAAGGTATTAAATGCAGATTTGTAAATTCAAGAATTTTAAGACCCCATGGGAACCCTGTATTTAGCAAAATCTCTGCTGGTACACACAACATTCCCAGAGTTCACTGCATAGGACCAAGATACAGCTTAAAACAAGCACTAAATAAACCCAAAATCAGACATTTTGGTAAGTAGTTATTCAAGTAAACAAACTGAATATATTATGCTAAATCTTTATGGATGCTTGTAGGGTCACTGTCTTTAGACAAATTATAGTCTCTCAGTGGTGGAGAATCCCAGCTCCATAAAATAAAATCCTGCCATGTATTTGTTCCAACCATTCACTGAACCAGCCCATTTTGATGAGCACAACTCCTCATCCAGGTACATGGGATAACACTGGTCAACAACAAATTTATTGTTTAAGTTTTTTGAGCTGATTTAGGATAATTTTGGTGTGCTGAATCCAAAAATCACATTAATTTTGCTCAATCAGGTCAACTTTCTGAACTATGCTACATATTGGCTTTTTAGCATTTTTGCTTACATTTATGGGCATTTTCACATCATATGATACAAAATTCTTTCATATTTCTTGCAATAAACCAGTTCTGAAGATTTTACTTTTGCCAATTTATGATTAATGGTTTTTTTAATATTACAGGTGAATGAAATGGCTTCAACTAGAAGATCTTGCAAAAAAAAGCCTGGCATATTCTGCTACATCTGCAGTGAATACACCATTGTACCTAACAGGAATCCTGTTAGAAAATGATTTTTTTCCCTCTTAAAACCTATTTTGGGTGAGAACTATATAAAAAAAAATCAACTGATAAAGTCACAAAAATGTAATCAATTTTGTGGGAAGATCAAATTTTTCAAAATCAAATTAGCAAAAAAACCTGACCTGATTAAGAAAAACAGATGTCATTTTTTGATTTAGCGGTGCAAAATGGTCCTAATTCAGTTGAAAAAACCTAGACAACTTGCAAAAAACATTTTTTTGTAACCCAGTGTAATTAATGGAATCACTTGTGTTAAGTGAACAGGTAGAACCAATACATGGCAGGATTTGTACTTTATGGAGCTGGGATTCTCCACCACTGCAGTCTCTTGGCTATAACCTCATATTTACCAGTGATATGAGAGTGATATCATTTTTTTCATATCACTCCTAGCAAGTGAGAGAGCTGGTCAGTTTTTTAAGCAGGAGGGTTTTTCTGCTCTGGTCACACTGTGAGGCAAACGTATTTTTATAGTCATGTAATACATAAATCTTCTGACTTCTGTCAAAGGGTTTCCATCTTAAACTGGTTGTAACAAATGGAAACTGGTAAAGAAATGAACAAGTTTGATCATTTTGATTTAACAGCCATTTAAGACGCACACAAGCCAAATATTTTTGTTCCATTTAGAAAATGTGATGCTTTTCACACCTTTGGGTGTTGTTCAAATGGAAAAAAAAAAAAAAAAACAAAAAACGAAAAAACTGAGGATATCACTTTGGGCTTAAGTGACTAGTGAATAACATTTGTCATCATTTTTGACATTTTTATATGAAGCAAAAAGTGTACAACAAAAATTGTGATGAATACTGTTCATTAAATGTCACTAACTTTACTAAGTGGACATTTGGCCGAATGCTGTCAAAACAAACTGCACTTTCTCTGACAGTTTATCATGATGTGAGTATTTGTAGGAAAAATGGTGTGTAGATATACCGTTTCTATTTATGGAGAAAACCAAACATGACAGACCCCAGACTGGAAATACTCCTCTGTAACAGCCCACTTTGACGTTTCTATGGTTACAACCCAAAAGATCAGTCCATGTCACAAACCTCAGCCTCTTAATGAGTATAAGAAGTGAAGGTTTTTTTTTTTGTTTTTTTTTTGAGGCAGCTGCAAATGCAAGAGCAACTCTACTGGAAATAATGTTACATAAAAGACAAAATGAATGTGAGGTGAAGTCATCTCTAGGGGAAGGAGGGAAGACCGAGCCCAGATGATGTTTGCGTTTCACTTGGTTTCGACAGTTTCATAGACAGCCGTGTTTGCTCTCTGGCCAGTTTCAGACTGTGATATTGACGAGAGAAAAAAAGATGGCACTTTCTCAGTATAAATATGATCAATGCCAAAACCTTTTCAATGTTTTCTTAGAGTGTTCAAAATGAGCAAGACTGTCTGATGTGATATCATGACTTTGGGAAATTAGTTCTGGGCAAACTTTCAACTCATTTCAAGGGAATGAAGCATAATGTAGAGAAAACAAAAAGACAACCTGCACTTATCCTTCATTAAAACCTATTTATAACTTCAGATCAGAGGCATGACATGTAAGTTAAGGTGGTCATAGTGATGGTTATTATTAAAAATCTCTGATTTATGTGGCGTCGTATTGTTATAGTTATGAAGACTGCAAGCTCCTCCTTGTTTCTTACTATGGCATCATCAGAATCACATAAGCCATTTTCCATTTCCAACAGGCCCAGACCAAAACGCCTCTGGATACAATCAATACAAACAATGAAACATAAGGCAGTTGTTAATTTAACTTGTCACTTGGAAGTTTATACTGCCTGCCAGTTGATGTAAGTGCGGCATCAATAATCTTCAGGACATGTTTGTAAATCACCAGACATTCCCAACTGACCATCTACAATTTCCTTCATACTTTCAGAAAATAAGGTGAGTAGTCCTATTTCACACCATACAAAAATATCAGCCTTATGTCTCCATTAGTTTCTCAGATGTTAGACCTTGACAACTCTACAAACGTGGTACAGAAAAAAAGCCTTTTTAGTTCAATGAGTCTATACTTTTGACTTTCTATTCTATTCTATTCTACTCTATTCTATTCTATTCATAACAAATGTATGAAATGTTCAATGAAAGCACATCCACATTTGCATATTTACAAAATTAGAATTTGCTAAAAACTTCCAGAAAAATTTTCATCTGAGCTTCAGAGCAAATTTGGCTGTATATCTCCACATCAGAAGTATGTCATATCTTTAACACTTTCAGTGCCATGGGCCGATTAAATCGGCTTTACGAAAACAACCTGTAAAGTGCCACGGGCCGATCAGATCGGCTTTGGAGAACACGCCACATTTGTGTACAAACAAACCATCCACCCCCATTTCTTTCTCACATTTCGATGACGTTCTTTCTGTGTCCCCCTTTTGAGACCAAGCAGACGGGAATTTGAGGTCACGCGACCGAATAATATTTTTATATCTTTTTAATGTTTCTTATTCTCCGGTGTTTCATCAGAGGGAGCCCTCCATGCCGGGGGGGCTGCTGTGGACTCTGGGGGCTGTGGCGGTGCCTTCTCTCACTGGGGTCCGCTCCTTTCTGGTGGGTGGGGGTCCCAGTTGGCCCTCTCCCACTAGTTGGGATGCGGGGCTGTGTTGCTGGTGCCTGGTCGCCGGGGTTGGCGGCTGCCTCCTGGTGCGGATGGCTCCCTGAGACAGCGCCTCCTAAATTGATGTTTTACTTTTACTTGTACATTTTTGTTCTGGTCTACCCGTGCTCAGTCAGTCTTCTTAAGTATGTGTGAGCTTGTGGGTTTGCATGTATATGTGTGTGTGTGTGTGTGTGTGTGTGTGTGTGTGTGTGCACGGGTGAGTGGGTGGGTGTGGGTGGGGGGCGGTACTGATTTTTAAACTGATATGTAAAGCACTTTGTGCTACAGTTTTTAATGTATGAAAAGTGCTATATAAATAAAGATTATTATTATTATTATTATTATAAATTATGCAAATTACGATCAATAATGAATCGGCTGCGTCCGGTGCATTTTGGATCTAATCAGCAATCGGTCGGATGTTACCGAGCGGTTTCCTGCAGGATTCTTCAAATATTATAAAAACGACGCGAAATACTGAAAAACGGCCAAATTCTGTGGCACTTTTAAGGCTTATTAGCCCCTTAACTGTCTGGCACTTAAAGAGTTAAAATTGTGGTATTTATTACTCATGTTGTAGTACTACTGTTTTCAAAAAGAAATAAAATTGTATGATTATTGGGAGAAAAAAAAAAATCTATTCTATATTTCACATGCATTTTGCTGGTGTATGACAATGGTTCGTAACTGTTGACCATCACAAAGTCGTGTGAAATGAGAGAAGAAGCCTCAGTTGTTAAAAAATGTAACAAGACAAAACTGAAATAAAAGATGCAACAAAGACAAAAATGACGTAAAAGCCGAAACAAGACAAAAGACATAGTGAGACGTGTAGATCTCTCTTTTGGGACTGAAAACGAGTTGTAATTATTCCTCTACCCCAATAATTTACTTACACTAAACTACCCAATTATAGACTCATAATTGGAAACATAAAATTCATTGAAACATAAAATGAGAGTGAGTTTTTTTCTTCGCAGATCCAGAACACTGTTAGTAAATACATGGCTACGTCTAGGATTTTAGCGGAATCCCTGTCCACAGTAAGGATTTTCTGTATGTCTTCATATTTCCCATCAGCCCCTCTGACCCACCTGTCTTCTCCACTTCCATAGGTTCTGGGTCGGGCTGCTCCACAGGGCGACCGTCCACGTGTGTGAAGGTAAATGGTTTCTCGGAGGCCACCATAAGCCCCTTCCCCTGCGGCTCCACCGCTGCGTAGTGAGGCACCGTCTTCCCCCTGAGGACCCTCCTCTTCTTCACCTCATACACCTTCTCCTGACCTGAGTGTGGAAAACAAAGGACACTGTATTCAAGGTGCAAAGTAATTTTAGTCCTGTATTAAAGGAATAAGACCGTCAGCATGTCTCAGATCAAGATTATTAAAGCTGTGTCAAATTTCAGCTCCACTTCTTGACAAATAATGTTTATAGATGATTAACAACTACAGATTTACTACGACAGAAAAAGCAGAAAAAGTGGCCAGTTTTTGTGGCAAAAACGCAAACGCAGCGAGTTTATAGCAATATTTTATATCAGCGAAAATTAGACTGCACTTAGATATACCTGGGTCAAAATATAATTGAGGGACTTTGGAAGTCCATGGGATATATCTTGCATACATCTTTATTAAAAGTTAAAAAATGCTCATTATGATCATGTCTTTAAAAATTCCATAATTATTTAATTACGGTAAAAAAAATCACTTATTAATAAAAGATTAATAAACAATCAATAAATGACTAGATATACTAAAATGTGAAACTACTAGAAAATGGTTAAAGCCTGAATCACCCACAACTGAAGAATGGATCGATATTGTACAGGATATCTACATTCTGGAGAAATTGACATTTTATTTTAAGGGTCAAAGGGAATCTTTTTTCACTATTTGGTCCAAATGGACAAACTATGCAAAACCAGTAATTGATGTGAATTGAATACATTGATTATGTCACAGGTGTCAAACATGTGGCCCGGGGGCCAAATCCAGCCCACCAAAGGGTCCAGTCCGGCCCTTGAATTTGCGAAATGCAAAAATTATTTTAACAATCCTTTTAGTTCAGGTTCCACATTCAGACCAATTCAATCTCAAGTGGGTCAGACCAGTAATATACAATCATAATAACATATAAATAATGACAACTCCAAATTTTTCGTTTTGTAAACGTAAATATTTTCATGTATTTACACTAAAACAATGTATAATTTTGCAAAAAATGTGAATAACCTGAACAAATATGAACAACCTGAAATGTTTTAAGAGAAGTAAGTACAATTTTAATAAGATTCTGCCTGTAACTAAATGTTTTTTGTATTTGTAGACCCACTGTGATCTGTAAGTTATAATGCATACATGGAAATCATAAACTGAGGCAGAATATTGCTAAAATTACACTTATTTTGTCAGTTTGTTCATGTTATTCACATTGTTTGAAAGGATAGTTTGTAGATGTAAACCACCTCATAATGTAAATTTACTTTTTTGCTCTAAAACATAGAGGAAAGTTTGGAGTTGACATTATTTATATATTATTATGTTATCATTTTACTGGTTCGACCCACTGCAGATCAAATTTAGCTGAATGTGGCCCCTGAACTAAAATGAGTTTGACACCCCTGGGTTATGTGAAAACATTTATATGATATACATTTCTGTTTAGGTTAATGTAAACATACACACCTTAGTGAGTTTTATCTTGTTGATGAAGTAGCGGAGTAAGCGCTCTCCTCCCGCCCACTTTTCTTTCTTTCTTTTTTTATTTGTTCTATATTCGACTAAAAATCTTGGATTAGCATCTTCGTTCAAATTTGATTTGTGGATATTGAATTGCACCCGTAAGGGAAGTTTTGTATAACATGCTTTTCCAAATAAGCAAAGAATGGAGAGAGAGAAAAGTGAAACTAAATAACCATAATTTGTTTTTTCAAAAATTGTTTTGATTGTGTTGTTTTTATTAAGTTGAGATAATCATGACAGATATTTCTTTTTAGGCAATATATCAAATTTTAAATAGAAAATAAATTGTATGTGTCTGAGAAATCACTTTCAACTAAGTTACCCATTCCAAAAACACCTCTGAAGGACGTGTGCTAATTTCATATCACATGACCTGCTCAACATGATGTCATTTCCTCCTGAAGAAAACACTGGCAAGACTCCAAGGTATGTTCTTTCTCCTCTTTCTTAGTTATTTAATATGAAGTAGTGCGTGAGTCAAGTGTGTATTTATTGCACTCTTACGTCAACAGTGTTACTACAATATCTTTATAAATAACATTCAATTTCAATTTTACTCAAATGTATATATGATGTTTAGAAGAATCTTTCTGTAAAAATGCAATGTGGTGTTAATGTTATGTTGATTTTAGGTCTGAAAACATCAAAAAATGTCAACTATACCTTAAAAGTCCCTCAATTATATGTTGACCCGCCTGATGAAGGTAGAGGGAATCTACTGAACAACAAAGTGAAGGTTTAACCGAGTGTAAAATACACACAATGTCCAACCTTATATCATATCATAAAATCAGATCTGGATCACAATTGCGAGGGAGGTAAATACAGGAGGGGAAAGGTGCACACCACAGAGGAAATTAAAGAAGATGGTAGAGTGCATGAGAGACGCATGGATACGTGACATTCCACGATTCACAATACCAGTAAAACAGAGGAAATGTAGCGTGCTGTTTGTATCGGCCACAGAACCAGGAAAAAGACTGGGAAATCAAAGCATCGTCAACTGAATATTTCATTACATTTCAATATTACATCTAGGTATTTTCTGCCTCATGACTTTACATGAGAGTCGAACCTGATTTTGTAACGTTATGCCAGTGCGCTGCATTAGTAAGCGCACGTCTGATGAGGAGTTCAAGGGAAGCGAAGGTGAAAATGTGGACTGTTTTATGGCTGATTTGCTCCCCTGTCCTTTCAAATAAATTAAGACAAGTCAAGAAAATTGTGTATCTTCTACCAGCGCCTTCTCTGTGTGTAACTATCACAATCGTATTCAAGAAAATTTTATCTTCTGCACTGCCGAGCTTCTGTGAATCAGTATTCTCTAAAACACAGGTGTCAAACATGCGGCCCGGGGGCCAAAACCGGCCCGCCAAAGGGTCCAATCCGGCCCGCGGGATGAATTTGCGAAAAACTGCAAAAATTACACTGAAGATATTAACAATCAATGCTGTCAAAATCATTTTAATTCAGGTTCCACATACAGACCAATTAGATTTCAAGTGGGTCAGACCAGTAAATATTATCATAATAACCTATAAATAATGACAACCCCAAATTTTCACTTTGTTTTTTGGTGTAAAAAAAGTAAAATTACATGAAAATGTTTACATTACCAAACTATACATTCACAAAAAATGTGAATAACCTGAATAAATATGAACAAATGGAAATGTGTTAAGAAAAGTAAATGCAATTTTACCAATGTTCTGCTTGTTACTAAATGTTTTGTGCAATTGTAATGCACAAGTGTAAATGATAAACTGATAAACCGAGGCAGAATATTGTTAAAATTGCACTTGTTTTTCTTAAGACAATTCAAGTTGTTCATGTTATTCAGATTTTGAAGGAAACTTTCAAGACATAAACCTGATCATAATAGAATTTTACTTTTTTTTACTGTTATTATTTCACTGGTCCGGCCCACTTGAGATCAAATTGGGCTGAATGTGGCCCCCAAACTAAAATGAGTTTGACACCCCTGCTCTAAAATACTGTGGGCCACATCTTTGGAATAATCTATGACCTGCACTTCAATCAACATCTTCTTTAACATTATTTAAAAAGCATCTGAAAAGGACTCTAAGTCATGAAAAAATGTAAGGCTGTATATCATTTGATTTGTATTTGATGATTTGTATTTTTATTGCCTTTACTTTAGTTTATTATTTCCGTTATATTGTATTTTTAATCTTTTTTTTTTTCCCTGTGTATTGTTTATTTCCAAGGAGGTATTCACATAAGCCTTTTTTGGCTTCTATCCTCTCCTGCACAATGATGTTACTTGTTTGAATGTTTTTTTTTTTATTTTCTCTTGATGTTTCATGATGTGCAAATAAATAAATAAATAAAAAACAGGCACAGATGGGTTAAAACATACTTTTTCTTTGGCATAAAATAATGGCAATAATCAGCAGTAAATAAAAACGTTGCAAACCTGTTGGGGCTCACTTAGATACTGTCCTCCCTATAATTTGCAGTTTGTAATGGGAGCTCCATTAAATACATTATGCACTTACATCTGCCACACATTAACAACACATTATGTGCCCCCACCCTACTGCATCCTCACAGACTGGAATTATATCAGCAAATGGAAGTCCGTCAGTCCTGGTTTCATCTATGGCAGTGGATCTCTCCATCACTGTGGTTCTCCCTGAGGTTTCTCTTTTGCCACAGGGTTTTTTGGAGTTTTTCCTTAATGAGAAGGAGGGTCCAAGGATGGGGGACATTAATCCATTTTCTTCATCGACTGTTTACCTGACTAATTATTTGACTGTTGCTTATTTTCATATTCAACAAATTCTGTAAAGCCCTGTGAGGTGACCTTGTTGGGATACTGGGCTCTACAAATAAAACTGAAATTGAAATAATGCAGTGTGTTTTTTTAACCAACTAGAAGCACTCGGAGAGCGCAGACCTCCGCCAAGGCTGATCAGTGGGCCCCCCCCGTGGGCCCCCCCACCCCCGATCACCACCAAAATTTAATCATTTCTTCCTTATCCCATTTTCAACAAACCCTGAAAATTTCATCCAAATCTGTCCATAACTTTTTGAGTTATGTTGCACACTAACAGACAGACAAACAAACAGACAACAAACAAACAAACAAACCCTGGCAAAAACATAACCTCCTTGGCGGAGGTAACAATGCGTGGATTACATAGGCTACTGCATTGGAAAAGTCAAAGGCACTTAAATTCTCCTGACCTTTTTTCTGTTGACTTTTCTCTAAATTGTTATAGACTGCTCACTGTACAGAACATGTGCTCAGCCTCGACAGATTTTGCACTGAAACTAGCTACTATGCCACATCATCCTGTCACATAATCAAACAGGAGAACATGTTTATTATTTAGCAATCTGCATCTCTCTATCTGTCAAATCTGTATCTTCCTTGTTTTTTTATCAGCCGCTGTGAATCTGCATATTATTCTGTCCTGCTAGTTATTCTTCCATCGCGTAATACCCTCCGGTTATAACTCATTCATATCTACTCTTCCCTTGCATGATGTATATAATTGACTGAGATTTTAGATTTCTGAGTGCACTTCATTCTACTCTGCAGTGTTCTGATGCAAATTTCCTCTTTGAGGGACAAAAAAGGCATTATCTTATTACCTCCGCCAAGGAGGTTATGTTTTTGCCAGGGTTTGTTTGTCTGTCTGTTCATTTGTCTGTCCGTTAGTGTGCAACATAACTCAAAAAGTTATGGACAGATTTTGATGAAATTTTCAGGGTTTGTTGGAAATGGGATAAGGAAGAAATGATTAACTTTTGGGGGTGATCCGGAAGAAATCCTGGATTCTGGATCACTTTGAAATTTTCGTTAACATTGTGGTAAATGGGGCCAAAATTTTCGTTTCCCAAAATCTCGCTTAATTATTGACCAAAACTCATGAAATTTAACTCAGGAATTGACAATGGGGTCCTCTATCACATTTCAAAGGCTGATCCGGATCTGATCCAGAAGGCGGATTTTATCTCAATTTATATAAAAAATGGGGGTGCCCTTACTTTTTGGCCTACTGTGCCTTTAATATTAAAGGTAGAAATTTCTGACAAGCGCCATCGTGTAGCTCAGTCAGTTCCGCATCGGGAGTATGCCACCGGATTTCATGTAGCTTTAATACTTAAGGAGCTAGATCCAGAAGAAAACCGCCATTATGAGAAATGTGATTTTCGTGAATAACTACTGAACTAATAAGGATATAATTATGAATCCAGTTGCTAATGGTATGTTTTCATAGGCAAGGAATCTTAAAATATAGGTAAAATAAATATGGGACAAATATTTATGGTGGAAATCACAATATGGGGGAATTGTGCAAATCTCATGCAATTTGACTCAGGGATTTACAATGGGGTGTTCTATCAAATGGCAAAGACTGATCCGGATCTTTCAAAAAGTTATGGACAGATTTGGATGAAAATTTCAGGAAATATTGATACTGGCACAAGGAACAAATGATTAAATTTTGGTGGTGATTGGGGGCGGGGGGCACTGATCTGCCTTGGCGGAGGTCTGCGCTCTCAGAGTGCTTTTCTAGTTCTATCTTAATCTTATCTTATCTTAACCTACATTATATTATATTACAATATCTTATCTTATCCTATCCTATCCTTTCAGGTCTAATTTATTGTTGTCAATTCTTGTTTTGACAAAGTTAGCTCAATCTTTTTCCAAGTCCGGTTCTCAGCCCCCCCATTGCCACACCAACTGTACTGTCTATATTTACACCTCCGGCTGGTGAATTACAGATTTGTGTAAAATTAATTTGTAGACGAAGGCCAAGTGTATCTTATTATCTTTAAAAACATGTGGATTACACAAAGATGGAAACACAAAAACAAAACAAAATGAGAACGAGACTCTCCAAAGACAGCTTGTGTTTGTGTCGGTCTAATCTTTGAATCGTTATTCAGGATGTTTCTCCTCACACCAGGTGCCAAGAAGTTTAATGAAAAGCCTCTTGCCAGTGTTTGCTTCATTGAGCGCTAATTTCATCTGGGACATAATTATTAAACGCAAAAAAAAGACTCACTATGGCTAACTTTATTGTAGGGTTTAATTAACGCAGATTTCTATTGTCCACAGAGGGTAAATACTAGAAAGATTTCCAGGAAGGTTCATATTGAGATTCTTATTGAGAGTAAAGCACATAGTCTGTACACTTGTTAATCAGAATCACTTCCCACTCACCTTGTGCTGCAGTGTTGCCAACCGTGATCCACTCCAGGGACACAGAGTATCCGCTTCCTTTTGTCTCCTGTGGGTCCTTCTGGATGCGGAGAAGCAGGACCTCGATGGTGTGGACTCCAGCGTCAACATGTGATATACTGTGGAGGATGATGAACGGCTCCCCCATGTCTTCACTGAACAGCGACTACGGCCAAAAAATTAACAAATAATATTAAATCAGACAGTAAGACAAACCTGTACATTGATAATCTGTGGTAATAATAATAATAATAATGTATGTTCTTATCTTGATACATTCTAAATAATACTACCGAATGATGACATAGAGCTTTGAAATAACAAGGCTTACGCTGTCAGGGGACGACAACAAGGGTATATCCCCGAAATCCCACCAATCCTCTGCTATATGATAAAGCAAATAAACGACACAATGTGCAAAAGATACCAACTTAATAGTTATTCAAAAAGCAGATTGTGGAAGGATTTAATATGAAATTTGACATTGTATAGAAATACCCATAACTGTTCATTTGATATTTTCAGAACTTTACACTGGTCTACAAGGAAAATGCTTCCAGAATAAAAGTAATGAAATTTTACCACATGAGAGTCACTGATAAAGACAAATCAAGTCAAAAATGCTGGTTGGCTGAACTTTCCAAGATACAGCCTTGGGTCAAAATGTGAAATTCAAGAATTAACGAGAGAATGGGTTTGACTCAAAAGGAATATTTGACTCAGAGCTACAAGATCTACTTCAAAACACTGTCTGCACATTAGAATACATTCACTTTACAGGTTCTATTTAGTGGAAGCTTTATAAAACTATTATATAAATGTACATAAACCAATATATATGTGCAATAACACTTAATCATATACCTTGAAAACATCAGCAAACCGGCACTTTTGTCATTTATTTTCCAATTAATCTTATTAAAATACATAACATTTAGCACATTTAATGTCTGAAGCAAATCATTGCTAAAAAATTGTAGACCAGTGTTATCAAACATCCCCCAACCATTTGGAAAAAACACACCACCTGGTGTCAAAATATGACATCATGTAAACTCAAGGTAGTGGCATGAAGAAAGATAATTCTAAGACAATCGATATGAATTCAGTTTGAGATACATGGACCTGATAGTGCCAGAATAATGGTCAGAGAACCAATTTTTCCTCACAAAACTCCACCGAGTGAATGAAAATGACACCATATGAACTCTGGATGGTAGCCGGAAAATGGACATTTGGAAGACGATCAATATGAGCCAAATTTTATCTCAATCAGCCTATAATTGCTTGATTTATGTCCAAAAACTGATGTTCAACTAAATTGCCCCCATTTGGATGACTTAGAATACTCTTAGAGAAGCTGAAATTGATCGGGTTCTTCCACTAGGGGTCCCCTATGTTGGTTATCAAGGGAAAAGAAATCCAACCAAATCTGTCCTTGTTATCACGTTCACATGAAGGACATCCAGTGGCATTCAGGGTAAAACCATTATATTCCCGAAATGGAGTTTCGGGGATATACTTACAAGACCAAAGTGGTTCTATGCTAAAACACATCTTATGCCTCTTCCTCTGTGGATAGCTGTTTGTTTAAGTCTCATACCCAGACCACCAAACATCACTGTCAGCCAATATCGCTCTTGTTGATTGACATCGGTTTTCAATAAATAAGATATCTCACTGATGGCAGCGGCTGATTTATGTGAGTTGTGTTGTATTGAAGGTTATGTCATAAATTTGTGTGATTGAAATTGCCTTGGAATGACTTTAAAACTGTTGAGTTTTCCTCAGAAAATAACACCTGAATCTGCTTCGGTTAAAGTAAAGCTTAAAGACTTAGATCTATTTTTGTGGTGATTTTCAAATTCATTTAAAACTTTATTGAGTAATTTACCACCATTCATTATGCACTTTGTATTTTACAGTGAAAATCAGGTCTTTTTCTATATGTAATGAGGATGCTCTGATAAACTCAAGCGCAAATGAAAAGATTATTACATCAAAATTGAGAAAATTGAAGAAAAAGTATTTTTATGATTAACTGAACATAAATGTCTGCGTTTTTCAAACTACGTGGGTTTTATTGGTGGATCATTGTTTCAGAAGAGGATGGTGTTTCCATGTTAAACTACAGAGCCTCTGAATGCTCAAAAGAGACTAATCTGATGTTGCTGAAAATCTGCGGAACTGCATTTTACACTAATTATTTTAATTGTACTGATAAGATTAGTGGCCCAAAATCTATTGAACATTTTAGATCAGTGGATAATTTTGGTCGCTGATGGGTTTTTAGGTCTTTGAGGTTAATTTGCTTTAAACTTTGTGATCAGATCACAGTAATAAATGTACAATTATTTAAACACTTGGATTAAGTTCAGACAAAATCATCAATTTTTAAAGGTTGTTCAATTTAATTTCCACAGAAAAACATAGGTAATAATGGTCTAATAATTATTCCCAAAGCTGTAAAAACGATGGATATTGAAGTCAAGTCAAATGCAAAAAGCAGTTTGTTATTGATCTGTTGATCATCAGAAAACTTTCTTAACTTTTTATAACAATAAATCAACAGAAAATCATGACAAACAGTAATAATTACAATAGCGATTATAATAATTTATTAAATGAGGGTCAGTTCAAACTTCAACTAAAATTCAACTAAAATCAACTTTGATAAATGATGATGGTGATAATTCTGTATTTGGTACCTTCTACATTTGAAACCCCGACATTTTAGTTTAGCTGTTTGTAATGATCAACCTTTAGTAAAACAAATAAATAAATCAATTTGTTGTATGATATACAGCCCAATTTTGTTTTTTACTGTTAATGTAACATATTTTGACTTCGTTTTTTAACACCGTAAGTTTAATCAGTAGTAGCACCAATTGCTCTTTTGCAGTTAACAGGACTGGCTATTGGTTGTGAGATAGAATTTCAGGTCAAAATTAAAATACTAAAGAAATAAGGAAAGAAAATAACTGTAAAATGTAGATGTAAGTGAGAGAGAGCCCTGAATGAGTTAAAAGGAATAACGCCCACTGTGTATCGCTTTAACATTTTGAGAGGAGGCTTAAGTCAAGTAAGACTTTGACAAATAATTCAATGAGAATACTGAATGTTGAGCCTTATATCCTCCATTACTTATTTCTTTTTTTTTTTTTTCAGTTTATATTTGGCCTGGTTGGAGCTCACATATATATCTTCAGCTGATTTAAGGGACTGTTCAAAGGTGGGTGTCAAACATGTCCCATTTGGGTGAGAGGTTGCTTTAAATACTTCAAATACACCTATATCGTCGTGTCGAATGATCTTGACGGGCAAATAAGCTTTCAAGTGAAGCTGTAAAACTGGAAATGACTCTGCTTGCGAGTTTAAAATTAGAAAAGCTCATAAATTAGGTAATGAAAAAGTAAGATCTATCCTTCCAGCATCATGTTTAGTATATCTACAGGGTGGGGAAGCAAAATTTACAATATTTTGAGGCAGGGATTGAAAGACAGTGTATGACCAATTAGTTTATTGAAAGTCATGAGAATTTATTTGCCACAAGAAAATTGACATAATAGAAACACGCAAATGTATGGATTTTCTTCGTAAATATCTTCATAATTTGATTGACCGTTTAATGTCGTTTCAATGCGTTAAAGATCGCATTTCTGTGGTTTATAGTTGATAGCCGTAAAAAGACGACCAAAGCCCATGGAGCAGAGACGGTTACAGCTACTGACGACATGGGGAATACTTTCGGAAACAAAGTTGTCGCATCTGCTGAGCTCTTCCTACTGCTGTCTAGATGTTTTACCCACAGATTTTTTCAAAAAAGTTTCACATGTCATGGCATCTGACCTGTTAGAGATTGTAAACGTTTCTCTAAGCTCAGGAGTCTTCCCACAGACCCTGAAAACAGCTGTTATTAAGCCGCTCCTAAAAAAGAACACTCTAGAAAAGACCTCAATGAACAACTACAGGCCGATATCAAATCTTCCTTTTTTAGGTAAAATCATTGAAAAGGCTGTGTCCCAACAGCTAAATTACTTCTTAACAGTCAACAGCTGCTTTAACGTCTTTCAGTCAGGTTTTAGACCACATCACAGCACTGAGACAGCTCTGCTCAAAGTATTTAATGACATTCGCTTAAACACAGATCATGGCAGATCTTCAGTTTTAGTGTTACTGGACCTTAGTGCTGCATTCGACACAGTCGATCATGATATATTACTTAAAAACTGAGGTAGTCATTTTTGGACCCAAGGAGGAACGTCTTAAAATCAGCATGCAGCTCCAGTCACTTCAGTTAAAAACCTCAGACCAGGCCAGGAATTTGGGTGTTGTCATGGATTCAGACCTGAATTTTAAAAACCACATACAAACAATTACAAAGTCAGCTTACTATCACCTCAAGACCATTTCTAGGATTAAAGGATTGATGTCGCAGCAAGACCTTGAAAAACTTGTCCATGCCTTCATCTTTTGTCGAGTTGACTACTGTAACAGTATCTTCTCTGGTCTGCCTAAAAAGTCTATTCGACGACTGCAACTGATCCAGAATGCTGCTGCTCGAGTCCTCACTAAGACCAAGAGAGTGGACCACATCAGCCCAGTTCTGAGGTCTCTGCACTGGCTCCCTGTCTCTCAGAGAATAGACTTCAAAATTCTCTTACTAGCATATAAAGCACTGAATGGTTCAGGCCCAAAATACATCAGAGACCTTCTAGTCCAGTATGAACCATCCAGACCACTCAGGTCATCTGGTGCAGGTCTGCTCTGTGTTCCCAAAGTCAGAACTAAACATGGAGAATCAGCGTTCAGTTTCTATGCTCCGTATATCTGGAACAAACTACCAGAAAATATCAGGTCTGCTGAGAGTCTGAGTTCTTTTAAGTCCAGGTTAAAGACTCACCTGTTCACTGCTGCCTTTGACTAAAAGGCTTTTGACTTTTTAAATTTTATATTCTCTTTGAAACTCTGCACTGCAACTCTTACTTTAATATGTGTGTGTTTTTATTTTTATTTTATTTTATTTTGATTTTCACCTTTTATATGTTTCTTTTATAATGTTTTAAATGTGTTTCTTTTTGTTTCTTTTATTTCAATGTCCTGTGTGAAGCACCTTGAATTGCCTTGTTGCTGAAATGTGCTATACAAATAAACTTGCCTTGCATCTGTTTATAGCGGCATCGATGACTGCTGATGATGTAACAGGTCTGGAAAGGATTGTCTCATTTCATAGGAGGATGTTTCAACCCCTAACCCTTGCAGCTCTGTTTCAAGGAGTAGTGCCAAGTGCAAGGGACAAAGGGGGGGGGGGGGGGGGCTAAGGGGTGAATTGGGATTGGGCCCAAGTCTTTGTTTTCGGTGATTTTCTCTTGTTCGTTGCTCATTTTTCAATAATGTTACCAGCGACTCACTCCATGTGCAGGGGCATGGTCTGCTTTGGCAAAGTGATTAAGAACAATTGTGATTGGTGGATCTCTGTGTGCAGTGTGTCAGGTACCCTTGAAATTAGATGAGAACATGTTGAGTTCATTTACCTCCTACATTGCAGGACCTGCGATGTGACTATTGCGCACACGTACATTGCAATGACGATGCTCAAACGATATATATACAGGGTGGGGAAGCAAAATTTACAATATTTTGAGGCAGGGATTGAAAGACAGTGTATGACCAATTAGTTTATTGAAAGTCATGAGAATTTATTTGCCACAAGAAAATGTACATAATAGAAAATGTTTTTATTCTATGTGTCCTCCTTCTTTCTCAATAACTGCCTTCACACGCTTCCTGAAACTTGCGCAAGTGTTCCTTAAATATTCGGGTGACAACTTCTCCCATTCTTCTTTAATAGTATCTTCCAGACTTTCTCGTAATAGTTTTGCTCATAGTCATTCTCTTCTTTACATTATAAACAGTCTTTATGGACACTCCAACTATTTTTGAAATCTCCTTTGGTGTGACGAGTGCATTCAGCAAATCACACACTCTTTGACGTTTGCTTTCCTGATTACTCATATGGGCAAAAGTTTCTGAAAAGGTATGGATAATAGTGTTAGGTATGATTATGACATCAATATATGTTTGGTTTCAAAACAATTGACGTAGTGCCTGCTGAGAAAAAACAACTAAATGTTCATTGTAAATTTTGCTTCCCCACCCTGTACATCATCATGTTTCATTGTCTTTTTATAAAACAGGATGAGATGCTGAAGGTGCATACATAAATAGATCTGGTTTATGAGTGAGTTTATTAGCACACGCGCACACACACACACACACACACACACACACAAAATGAAGGATGCAGTGTGGCTTTTCTAACACTGCTAGGAGCTCAAACTTAAAATTACAACCTTGGAAGCCACTGACTCAAGGGCTTAAATCTTCATTACAAATTCCATTCTTGAACTCCGCTTTCAGAATTGCATCAAGTGCGCTTGTTCAGAGGGTGAGCTCTCATTTGTTGCCGATCCCACATGCACGGCTGTTAACAGGATGAAGTGCACAAAGACTAATCTTATCAAAGACTCCATCCCTCACTACTACCAGCCAATTTCAACAGGCCTGCTAAGCCTTTTAAACACAGAAACTGGTTCTTAACCGTGAATTTGCATTTGAACTGTTGAAAAAGGCTTCTTTTAACAGCTGCCTAGACCGAATAATGGGACATTTGTAATTCTGTGGGTACACATTTTACATTAAGCTTCCTATTTAATGCTTAATAGACAAATGCATTTATATACAATAGAGTTTACAACACATTGTAAACAGATTAATAATATGTTCAGGTGTTACTAAAAGGTTCAGTAGTCCTATATTATACTTCTAAACTATGGAATGATCTGCCTCTCCATATCAGACAGGCCTCCTCTCTGTCTGTTTTTAAATCCCTTCTTCAAACCCATCTTTTCTCCTTGGCTTTTGAAACCATGTGAGATGTTTGAAGGTACTATCTTAATTCTATTGTTTTTATTTGGTAGTGGTTTATTGTTCTTATTTATTTATTTATTTATTTTTGTTGTTTTAAATTGTATGGCTTTTTAATCTATTCTTCTATTTTATTCTTTTATTTGGGTTTTATTTATTCTTCTGTATAACACTTTTTTCTTTTTTTGTACAGTTTCTATGTCTTTAAATCTATTTCTGTATTTTATTCTTCTATTTTGGTTTTAATTATTCTTCTGTACAGCACTTTGGTCGACTGCAGTTGTTTTAAAGTGCTTTACAAATAAAGTTGGATTGGATTAAAATTAGTGCTGTCAAATGATTTCAATTTTTTATCAGATTAATCACAGGGTTGCTATGGATTAATTTTGATTAATCACGTTTAAATATCATTCATTTTTAATCGCGGTTCATTTTGCACGAGCAAACAGACTCAAGAAAGAAGGGAATATATACGCACTTCACATGTTTATTAAACACCTTCAACAGTTTCAAAAAAACAACTTGAGTCAGTTGTTCCGTCTCGAGGTTTTTCGTACTCAAATTTCCAATCCAGAGGGCATTTAACCGATCTTCATTGGTTGGTTCTCCTGTCTGTCACTACCGGATCAACTTTCCATTTGCGCATGTGTGACGCTAATTCTACTTGGAAAAACTGCCCAAAATGTGCTGCCGGAGACGTTCAGAGTCGTTCTGCACTGCTGATGGGTTAACTGTGTTAAAATTTTTGATCAGATTAATCATGATGATGGATTAATCTACGTTAATGCATTAATTTTGACAGCCCTAATTAAAATATATGCTGTAGTTGGACTAGGTTTTTGCCCTTAAAGACCTGGAACGATGTGGCAACTTCTAAATTAATTTTTCTCTACATTATACATTTCCTAATTGATTTATCACCATGTATTATAACATTATCTTCCGCATTTGGCATGTGTATGTGAAATTCAAGTATCTTCTTATAATTCATTTACTGATCATGTTGATAAATTAAAAAGGTTATTATATCAAAACAGAGAAAACTGAAGAAAAAGTGACTTTTCAACAAAATATATCATTAATTGAAGATAAAAACAAGCATCTACAGCCACTGTTATTTGTAAAACTACATTAGTTTTACTGGCGAATCAATGTTACAGAAGATGATGGTGTTTCCGTGTTCACAACAGAGCCTCTGAATGTCCAAATGGGTCATATCTGATGCCACTGAAAAGCTGAGAAACTACATTTTAACTGAATTATTCAAATGTATTTATAGAACAAGTGGTTGAAAAGTTATTAAACCTTTCTAGATCTTGGTCTTTGAGGGTTAACATGATTTATCATTCATTACACATTAATACTCCCTTCCTTAAACACACATACTACACTAACCTTCAGCTTTAATTTTAAAGTTACACTAACCATGTAGGAATTACAACCATTTCTACACAGTTCCTCTGTATCCCTGATGGAATCTGCTGGAGAACATTGTTTCTAAAACCCTATTCATACAGGACTGACACGAACTGAGGATTTAACAAATAACCCTCACGTCTGCTGATATTATCTCCCAGATCTGAAGGCTCTCTCCTAATAGACCTCCACTTACATAGCTACAACTGTTGAGTGTTTGGAAATGTAGAAAATGTTCCGTACTGCACACAGTCATGCATGTCCTTCATTTCTCAAGGATTCACATTTGCTCCTTTAGTGAATGGATCTCCATGACATGAACCTCCTGAACTTGCACCCAAAAACCTTCAAAATGTTCACTAATAATTGCCAGTGCATGAGGAAACAAGCATTGACATAGGACTATTATTGTCAGAGGACCTCTGTGTTTGCTACAATTGGCTGATTTGTGGCAGAATTTTAACTTTACAAATTACAGGCATTATCGATTCATGAGATTAGTATAACCCAAGGACCTCTGGTGATTAAAAATAACTGCTGTGGTTATCTGTCATCTGAATGCTGTGACAATCTGCCATGTCAGTAAATTGTAAAATAAAAATTCCACAGTAAATTGCCTACCCTGCAAACAGAGAGGTCCTGTGATAATATTAGTCTCATGCAAATTGACATTTCTGTGATTTGGAGTGATTTGCAATGTTTTCTGTTTCTCTCACGCATTTATTCAGTCCATTTCCAGGTCGAGGACGGTGGAGGCTGAGGTAGGGATGGTGCATCAAAGTTTTAAAAGTGTTTTGGGAAGAAATCCAGGAGACGATATATCATGGATAAACTTAAATCCTTCAGAAAAACACAATCTCAAAAGTTGATGCGATGGATGACAGCCACAATAACAAACATTGTTTCTATTTTACAACAGTTGCCAGTAAGTGGTGAGCCTGCCCTTGACATCAGAGCTGGAAAATGAGGTTAATACATTTTGATGAAAAACAGACCTCACTTGTGTTGTTCCGATGTTCTGCATGAAACACGGCTTTATGAGGTTAATTTCTTATACTAGTTCCATGCAAAAAGCCCTTGAGGTCGCAGATGTCCTCTTCATTTATTATAAATTACCAGAGGTCCACAGGTGTACTAGTCCACTGCAAATGTGACTAAAGGCTCATAAACACAACAGACATTTATAAACTGTACACTATCTTTGTGTCAAAACAGAACTCCAAATTGGTTTCATTATTTCAGTCACTTTTAAAACTTTAACCCTTTTATTGCGCAAGCGACTATTTTTGGTAATTTCCACAAACATTAAATATGGGGCCAATCCCGAGCCTAAGAGAGACCAAGAAGCATGTTGGTTTTTATAATAATATACAGTGATTCAGAAAGATTTTATAGAAGTTTTAAAGCTGTAAATAGTGAATATGAGTGCTTTATGATCTTATAACAGTTGTTTTATTGCATGTGTTTACTTTTTAGCAAGTGCTGCTCGAATGCTTTATGGCAAGAGGAGGGAAATGATGATGTCCAATGACAAGCTAAGGTTGAAATTTTGAATTTCAGAGTATTTTAATGAATGACTTAATATGGTAATTATTCTAGCAACAGTTGTTCTAGTTCAGTTTGCAGCAGACAAACATTATCTTTGCAGCTTGGACACATTTAAACACAATACAGTCAACAAGTTAATGCAGTGTTTTTTAACCTTGGGGTCGGGACCCCACGTGGGGTCGCCTGGAATTCAAATGGGGTTGCATGACATTTCTAATATTTGAAAAAAATAAAAACTTACTAATAAAAAATATATGGTGAGTTGAGAGACAATCAGAATACATAAAAGACATGACAAACTGTGAAGCTGAAACTGAAGCACTGTGGTACTGTTTATCTGTCAAATGTTCATTGTGGTCGGTTTCAGATGGGAAAATAAAATTCTCACTTTGTGCAGTAATCTACACCTGGCTTTTCTGCCTCCATCCATAATAATATACATTATATAGCCTAAATGTCGTCTAAAATTAACATTTATTTGCAACATAGTATAGCAAACTATTACATGATCAAAAACAAATTAATTTTAGCAAAAAAATGTCTCCGTTTTGAATGTTAAAATGGGGTCACGAGCCAAAAAAGGTTGGGAACCACTGAGTTAACGGCAGCATAACTTAAGACCTACCGTATCAAATGTAATACCTTTTAAAGACTTTATAAGGTAT
The DNA here is from genome assembly GCF_902148855.1 of Sphaeramia orbicularis. NCBI lineage: Eukaryota > Metazoa > Chordata > Actinopteri > Kurtiformes > Apogonidae > Sphaeramia > Sphaeramia orbicularis. The sequence continues at coordinate 41,773,637 of NC_043967.1, read as the reverse complement.
TAAATGCAGATTTGCAAATTCAAGATTCTGAAGACTTTTTGAGACCCCCGCGGGAACCCTGGATTGATTGATTGCTAAAGGTTTAAGCCTTGAATACACCTACAGTCTTTCATATGAGACCAGGTCAATACCCCTGGTTAACATTCTTAACCAGTCAATTTCTGAAACTCAAATAAACTCCGACGTCTTACAAGTGAAAAACTCTGAAGAAAAAAAGCATGATTAATTATATCTGTTGGAATATGCTCCACATTAGTAAAACTAATGACAGTCTTACTGCTCATTTGGGGCTTTGTCAGTGTTATTTAGTGACTCAGTGATTACATGACAAGGTGTTAAGCCGTTCGCTTTTGGACACATAATTTCAGGCTTTCAAAAATCACCATACTCCCCCAAATTTGGTTAGGTTTGTAACACATAAAGAACTAAAAGTGAGCAATTTCTTTTGGAAAAAAATGTCATTCATCAATGCCAAAGAGACGTGGTGGTGAGCCAAAAACTGATGATTACATTTGTTCCTGGAGGCCCTACCTCTGCCAGTGCATCTAGCGACTGCCATGCAAGTGTGCTAAGATGAATACATCTTATCTGCTTTACACTCGCATTGTAATTTTATCCACACACATTTCACTGCTTTACCTCCAGTTTCTGGGCTGCCTCAAGACAACATTGCATGTGATATGGTAAGTCTTATGCCCAGGCATGCTAAGATGAAGGTGTGATTTCTCAAACACTGAAAAGCAGCTTTTTTGACTAAGTCTGAAAAATTCCACCATACCCTGTCATAGTTTAGAACCTGGAAAACACACTATTTTAACAAAAGTGTGCGAATTTACACGATAACTGTTTTTAAATGTTTTGCTTATTTGGCGTATACTATAGTATATTGTGATACTTCAAAATATGTTTCTGCTTGATCCTCTAAGCCAGGGGTGTCAAACTCATTTTAGTTCAGGGGCCACATTCACCCCAATATGATCTCACGTGGGCCAGACCAATAAAATAATAACCGTGAAAAGCGTAATATTACATTATGATAATGTTTACATCTACAAAGTTTCCTTAAAAATTTGAATAACATGAACTTTTTTTTTTTTTTTTAGCTTTATTTAACCAGGAAAACCTCATTGAGATTAAGAATCTCTTTTTTAAGAGTGTCCTGGCCAAGACGGGCAGCAGTACATTAAATAGTTACAGACAGACTTCCATACATAAAATGAATACATAAAAAGCACATAGACAAGTCAAAGCTTCCAAAGTCAACTCAAAAAGTGCTCATGAAATGTAGACAAAAGTGCATCAGGTAAAACATCTGCAGCCAGATATCTCCCTCTCTAAGTCACACTCTAAGTCACTACTTCAAATGTCTTAAGTAATGCAATTTTCCAATATTCTGCCTGTTACTAAATGTTTTGTGTACCTGTAGCTGTAGTGTAACTTGTAATGCGCATGTGTCAATGATAAACTGAGGCAGAATATTGGTAAAATTGCACTTGGTTTGTCTTCTCCTGTTCAAGTGCATTTTTAACAATATTCTGCCTCCGTTTATTATTACAAATACGCAAAACATTTGCTAACAGGCAGAATATTGGTAAAATTGCATTTATTTCTCTTAAGACATTTCAGGTTGTTTATATTTGTTCAGGTTTCTCACATTTTTTGTAAAAGGATAGTTTGTTGATGTAAAAATTTTCATGTAATTTTACTTTTTTTTTTTTTTTTTTTTACACTAAAACAAAGACAAAATCTGCAGTTGTCATTATTTATATGTTATTATAATAATATTTTACTGGTCTGACCCAACTGAGATTTAATTGGTCTGTATGTATCTCCATGTTGAACCTGAATTAAAATGACTGTTACACCATTAATTGCAAATATCTTCAGTGTAATTTTTGCATTACATATACTCATCCTACGGGCTGGAGCAGACCCTTTGGCAGGCCAGATTTGGCCCCCGGGCTCCATGTTTGACACCTGTGCTCTAAGCCTTTTGTAAATTTTAGATATGTAAGTGGAAGAAGAAATTAACTCACTGACATCAGACAAAGGCAGCCGCTGAAGAAAAGGAACTGGATCAATCACTGTTGCACATCCATTTATCCACCAATAGAGGTCAATAACAGGTCACAAATTAGTTACTGACCTTCTAATCCTTACTCTGAATATTAGACTATACTGAATGCAAAATACTGAATCATGTGACGCGTGTAGTCTGACAGCTGTAAACATGACCGGCCATACTCACGTCCCACTTCATATGTGAGCTGTCGCCCCTCTTGCCCGTTCGGAGGAGGTAAAGTCTGCCGGCGCCGTCCGACAGGGCTGCCCATGTCGCCGAGGTGAGGCTGAGGGAGGCACAGAGACGATCCTCACAGGAACTCGGGTCTGTGGTGATTCGGTAAACCTCTCTGGGTTTCCCTAAGGCGGTGTCCTGGATGTAAAACACAACACTGTCACAGAAATGTAACAGCAGCTGGTTGAAAAACTTTAACTCCTAGATAAATATAGGTAGGTTACAAGGTCATTGTGTGGTTGTGAATAAAGCAACACAACTGATTAAAATTGTAAATCGTAATAAGTCAAGGGTAAATTTTTTGGCTCTATTTCCTAGCTTTAAATCAAACATCATATTATTGTTATACATTTCACCGGTCCAATTGGCGATCCATGAAAAACAGCTCATTTTGGGTCCCTAAACTTGGAAAAAAAAAACACGTGTACTGGTCCCATTCATCAGTTTTCAGTCTCTTTGAGGATGAAACTGGTATCAAACTGTTGATAACTAGAATAAACAACACAAAGATCACTATATGCACTGTTACGTTCAGAAATGTTATTTCGCCTCAATTTCCTGAGGGCTCTGCCCAAAGGATCAATAAGATTCTATTTAACCTAATCTAATCTAATCTAATCTGATCAGATGGTTCATTACCCTCGGCTACACTGGCCACAGGGTATAATTACCACTATAACAGAGAAGACACTTCATTTCTTCATTTCTTTATTTCGCTCTGTTCTCCAGCTCTAGAACTCTCTCGGACCATCCATCCGAAATAGCGACTCTCTCCCCATATTCAAAACCAGACTCAAGACTCACATGTTCAAAATTGCCTACACACCATAATTATTTCTCTTACATCTTTCTTTGTACTGCATCTCTTCACTTCTTTTCCTTTGTATCTTTTATTTATCGTAATTACTTATTTATTTCTTTATTTTGTATTCTATGTATTGTTTTTTTTTTTTGTCCTCTTCTGTACAGTGTCCTTGGGTTCCATGAAAGGAGCTAACAAATAAAATGTATTATTATTATTATTATTATTATTATTAATTTCTTGTGTGCATTTGGTTAAACTGAAAAAATGTTCTGTCTGAAAGCTACATACAAATCTACTTTCTGGTGCAATTTTTTTCCTTTCAAATTGATTTATTTTGGCTGGATGATCATGAAAACCTTGTGTTGTGCTTCAGAAAGGGAACCATTTTTGAGGAAGATTTGATTTATCAACCTGAAGAGAGAAGATGGACTACTTTGTTCAAGACCAAGCAACAAAATAACCTGTAATCTTGTAATGAAATGAAACATCATGAAATGGCCGACTACTGCAAGCGCTGTACTTTTGGTGTCTTGCAAAGCCATGATGGTTGGATTCTCATTTCATAGAAACTCACAGAGAGATACATAGAAAAGAGGACCTTTGAACTACCCAAGGAGGAAAACCAGCTTCGTGATCATGTCAGAACTCTAAATCTGATCAAAACACAGAGTAAAATATTGTTCCTAGAAAATTACAGGAACAAAAAACCTATTATAACACAGACATAACTTACATAATAACAGAAAACAAGTTCCATAAAGGATAGACAGTGGTAAAACGCAATGTGGCCAGGTCCATGTGACTGGCCTTCACATGTGATTCACGAATCTCCCTGACTTATTAGTAATAGACAGATATGCCACCACATGAGCATCAATTACTCATTGCGTGAGGTAAGAGTGTTTCAAAAGCACTATGCAGCAGCTGCCCTGTTGTTGCCATGGTACATGACACTGCTTATTATATCGGTAGCTAATGTATGATGCACCTTTGAGATCATTTTCTCGTGCATCTGTAGTGTTGATGCCCTGAACACTGTGTGAACTGCTTTGCTGCAATGTGCAAAGCATCACTTGCCTGCTAATGTATACAAAAGGCTTGGCAAGGAGCATAATTATTATGTGATGATTGTAATTAGAATCTAACCAACCCATTTTCATAAAGAGTTATTTAATGATAGCGGTGAAAGCCAGAGATTTGGTCTCTCTGGATTACAGTCTGATGTTAATCATTCAGGTCAGTTTAGACATAAAAACAGTTCTGTAACACCAATTATCTCTAATTTTCTTGGACATCAAAGAAGTCTCACTGAAAGGGTCACTGTTCTGATTCTGCTCATCTTAATATCTTGATATTACACACACAAAAAAAAAAATCCTGGATCTGTACTTTGAGTCATTTACGAAATAATGTCTGTGATGAATCAAAGAGATGCTGAGGTCGATCCAAAGTTGGATTTTTTTTTTTGTTTTGTTTGAAACTGTGCTCAAGCTGTGTTTTGGCCCTCCAAAGAGACACCTCTCTTAATCATCTTACATATAATAATCTTGCAATTACAGCAAGCCAGTTTCATTGTGCTGCTTTTGAAACACTATGGGTTTTCTCACTGAACCAGACTTGGATGCTATTGTACCAGTAGTTGGTAAGTACTTGGTCACCACCTACTGGTGTGTCTGATGTATTAAAATGTCCTGTAGAGTTCTCTGACACCACACAACAAACATCGGATGCAACTCTGGGAAAATACAAACAAAATTACTCAAAATTTCCACACCTGAACCCCAGTGAATGTGATCGAGAGGAAGATGGATGGTCACAAGCCAAACAAATATGCAAGCAGCGGAAAGCAGCCAACAGCAATGTGAGAGCATGACTTATTCCACCAAATATATAATAAATACCAACATAATATTTATGAATTCTTCCTATATTAACATACTGGTCTTCTGTCTTTTTAATGAATATAAGCACATAAGTTTTGCATTAATCAGTGTCTGAAGGCATTGTATTTTTGACTTGCTAGCTTTTACCACTCTCATGAAACTGTAGAAAATGTATTTTTTAAAAGGTATTCATGACAACAAGATCTGCAAATCATCCAGCATTACTAGGAGACATGCGAAAAGAGGTGCTACATACAAAAACAGTTAAATCATCAGGTTTCGTATCTTACCAGAGTGACAGTCAAACTGAGAACCCGTCCTTTGCAGTCCACAAATAAAACACTGTCCTCATACCAAGGATCTATATGCAGATAATTGTACATGCCAAAAGCCCTCATATGCTCCAGGGTGTACTGCGTATCCTTCAACTTCACCTCCTCCACAGCTGCAGAGATGCAAAGAAAAAAGCTTCAAGAAGATATCCAAGCAAGATGGCAATTAATAGGCTAATCTTCTTATCAGTTAAGTTTTATAATGGGATGTGGCTTAGCAACTACAAATACTGTTATACTCTTGGTATCTGGCAATAATAGCATTAATGGATTAAGATTATTAAACTGTTATAAATTAATATTAGCAAATAAACACCTTGGTATGTTTATCTGTGAAACTTTATCTGCATTTTCCACTTCATGTTAAAAGTCAAGATGACAATTTGTAACAAGTTGAAATGCAAAATGTGTAAGGTGACATCCAATCCAGGTGTGTATGTTTAATGTTTAACATTATGTTTAACATTTAATCCAATCCAATCCAACTTTATTTGTAAAGCACTTTAAAACAACTGCAGTGGACCAAAGTGCTTTACAGAAGAAAAATTAAAACCTAAATAGAAGTATAAAATACAGAATAGAATGTTTAAAAGGATCCCCATTAGCTGCCACCAAATTGACAAGCTAATCCTCATGGGGTCCACACAGAAGGACGACACACAACACAGAACATAACAATACATAATATGCATGACAATCAGAATTCACATTATAAACAATGCAAATCTAAAAATGATAACCATTATTAACATCATTAAAAACATAAAACATTATCAGAAAAACATGGAATTAGTTATACAGTCATGAGTTGCATCCATCAAAGAAAATAACATAGACTCCCCTCCATCCAATATTTGCTCAGATATTTAACCCTTTCATGCATGAATTATGAGAACCTTAATGAGTGAGAGGGTTTTTATTCCTCTTAGGCATGAAAAAAACAATGTGATAGATTTTTTTTTTTTAATTGAACATATTTTTTAATGGAGTTACAAAAATGTCCACTCATCTGGACACACTGTGTTTAATTTCTGAAGCAAAGAAACATAAATTTAAAACACAGTATCAGAAAGTGATATACTGTGTGAAAACTACGAAATAAAAACATTTTTGATGCAGCTAATTTGATGTTTTCTCACATTTTATCACACTCCAATACTAGTTATTACTCACTTCATGGAGATAATATGCAAAAAAATCCTTTTTGTTTAAGAAAACTGTTAATTACAGTTTAATAACAATTGGCAATTGGTTTACACTCAATCATGTTACGGCAGATCAGGTTTACTAAGAACATAAAGTTACAGTAATGATATGAATTACAGTTTATGGGATGGCGCATAAGCGTTCACTGTGTTGGCTGATATGGAACTAAAACAACAAAACCCATGAATACACATGAGAACAGCTGTAGAATAACTGTCCACTGTAGTGACCACCGTGCATGAAAGGGTTAACCCTTTCATGCATTAATTATGAGAACCTTAGTTAAGATTTTTTTCTTGAGTGTTTTTATTCCTCCATAGATATGAAAAAAACAATGTGATCAAGGTTTTTTTTTTTTTGTTTTGTTTTTTTCATGGAGTTACAAAAATGTCCATGCATTTAATTTTTGAAGTAAGGAAACGTGTTTAAAACCCGATATCAGAAAGTGATATGAAAACAATGAAATAAAATAAAATCTTATGTTTTCTCACATTTTAACATATTCTAATGATAGTTATTACTCTTTTCATGGAGATAATATGCAAAAAAAAAAAAAAAAAAAAAAAAAAAAATATATATATATATATATATATATATATATATATATATATATGTATATATATATATATTATATATATATATATATATATATATATGTATATATATATATATATATATATATATATATATATATATATATATATATATATTTTTTTTATTTTTTTTTTTTTTCCCAAGAGATAACAATTGATTTCCACTCAAACATGTTAGTGCAGATCAGGTTTATCTAGAACACTACAGTTACAGTAATGGTCTGAATGTCAGTGTATTATTATTGGATGGTGCATAAGTGCCCACTGTGTTGGCTGATATGGAACTACAACAACAAAACCCATGAATACACAAGAGAACAGCTGGTGAATAACTGTCCACTGTAGTGACCACCGTGCACGAAAGGGTTAAAAAGTGCTTTCTCAGATGATACTTGAAAGATGATGTGTATAGAGTGATTTTGTTAAATGTGCATGACTAACTGAGCTCTAAACAAGTAGATGTGCAATGTGAGTCATTTCAGCTGAATACAATGAAAATATTGACTGTACAGTATCTTATAACTTCACTTTCGTTTGTCTTTGTGTGTGGTGATACTAGTATTAACCCTTTCATGCATTAATTATGAGAACCTTAGTTAAGATTTTTTTCTTGAGTGTTTTTATTCCTCCATAGGCATGAAAAAAACAATGTGATCAAGGTTTTTTTTTTGTTTGTTTTTTTTCATGGAGTTACAAAAATGTCCATGCATTTCATTTTTGAAGTATGGAAACGTGTTTAAACACCCGATATCAGAAAGTGATATGAAAACAATGAAATAAAATAAATCTGATGTTTTCTCACATTTTAACATATTCTAATGCTAGTTATTACTCTTTTCATGGAGATAATATGCAAAAAATTTTTTTTTTTTTTTTCTAAGAGATAACAATTGATTTCCACTCAAACATGTTAGTGCATATCAGGTTTATCTAGAAAAGTACAGTTACAGTAATGGTCTGAATGTCAGTGTATTATTATTGGATGGTGCATAAGTGCCCCACTGTGTTGGCTGATATGGAACTACAACAACAAAACCCATGAATACACAAGAGAACAGCTGGTGAATAACTGTCCACTGTAGTGACCACCGTGCACGAAAGGGTTAAAAAGTGCTTTCTCAGATGATACTTGAAAGATGATGTGTATAGAGTGATTTTGTTAAATGTGCATGACTAACTGAGCTCTAAACAAGTAGATGTGCAATGTGAGTCATTTCAGCTGAATACAATGAAAATATTGACTGTACAGTATCTTATAACTTCACTTTCCTTTGTCTTTGTGTGTGGTGATACTAGTATTAACCCTTTCATGCATTAATTATGAGAACCTTAGTTAAGATTTTTTTCTTGAGTGTTTTTATTCCTCCATAGGCATGAAAAAAACAATGTGATCAAGGTTTTTTTTTTGTTTTGTTTTTTTCATGGAGTTACAAAAATGTCCATGCATTTAATTTTGAAGTAAGGAAACGTGTTTAAAACCCGATATCAGAAAGTGATATGAAAACAATGAAATAAAATAAAATCTGATGTTTTCTCACATTTTAACATATTCTAATGATAGTTATTACTCTTTTCATGGAGATAATTTGCAAAATATATATATATATATATTTTTTTTTTTTTCTAAGAGATAACAATTGATTTCCACTCAAACATGTTAGTGCATATCAGGTTTATCTAGAACAGTACAGTTACAGTAATGGTCTGAATGTCAGTGTATTATTACTGGGTGGTGCATAAGTGCCCACTGTGTTGGCTGATATGGAACTACAACAACAAAACCCATGAATACACAAGAGAACAGCTGTAGAAGAACTGTCCACTGGAGTGACCACTGTGCATGAAAGGGTTAAATAGAACATTTTCCCTCATCAACTGCATAACTACAGTCATGTTTACATTCATTTTGTCCCTACCATTATAGCTATTCTGTGTTAATGATAATAAATACTGAAATAAAATATTATAGTCTTTTCAGGAGGGTCCCAAATCCCTAGAGATTAATGAGGAACTACTTACAACAATTTAGCTAAAACCATGAGACGCTTAAAAAATTAGCTTTAACGCTTCAATTTACAATTGACAAAATACTTTTTTCTAAATGAGCAGCCCGTGTAGCCTTTCGTTTTTCACTGGAACATATTAATTTGTTTGTTTGCAGATGTTTTAGAAGTTAAATCTGTGCTGTCACTGTGCTGTGATGCTAAACTTCAGCTAGCTAACTGAACTGTACTTTATCTCACCAGCATCCAGTTCACGTTGTTAAGTCGGAATGGCGTTCCAAGATAACCTGTAGCTTTCAAAGTTGGGGTCTAACAGGTCTCTGTTGACCTTCAAGGAGTAATTCGACGCAGCCATATTTTAATGAATGTGAATTAATTCCTTTACAGGTGAAAGATGATGTGTATGAACCCAGCCGGACACACGTTTTGTATTTTTGTTCCTGCCGGAGCCATTTTACGGCGGACGTAACGTTGTTAGGTGCTGATGGGAAATTGAGTTTAATAGACGTTTAATACTTGTAATTACAGGCTAGTTTTCACTGTGTTTTATGTCTGTTATGAATATTTTTTTAGCTAGTATTTCACATATATAGGTAAAAATAAACTAAATATTGAAGGTGAGCGTTGTTAGTGAGGATGTAAGGACCACTGACACAAATAGACTTAATTTATTTATTTAACTGTAACCACAAGTATAAATTCTCACATTTCAATATATTTTAATTCTCATTCTTTTATTCATTATAACTGTTGGGTTTCTGTAAATTGGCTTAGAGTCTGGTTTTGACCAACTCTATATATAAAGTGTCTTTTTTGTTGTGATCTGGTGCTATATAAATAAAATTTGATTGATTGAGTGATTTGATTGGTTTTCCCCTGTAAGTCTCTTTGGAAAAAAGCATCTGCCAAATGCATAAACATAAACATATAGCAGCACTTACACATTAAATTAACTACTTCAACAAACGCAGGCTTTAAAAGTAATTGCGTTGTATTTTGAATGAATGAATGAATTTATTTATTTTTGGTTTTACATCAATCATTATACTCAGTACATCAATCGTAATAAACACAAAAAGCAAAAAAGGAATAGGGAGGAAGCAAAAGCTTATTTTTTTGTCTATCCTTTTCAACTAATACACTGCTTACATCAACTTAAGTGTGTACAGCATCGAGCATTCACACCATAATAATAACAAATTAAAAAAAAAAAAAAATTAAAAATCAACAACAAAAACACATCTATCATCTCAATTCAATATTTCTGACAAATTTAAACTTAAAGTACTTTTTTTTTTTTTTTTTTAAACTTCGCCAAAGGAGTAGATAACTTAAGTGCATCATAAGGTCCATTCCATAATTTCACACCCACAGTTCCATTCACATCTGCCCTCACTTTAATCCACTCACACATATGAAAATCTCTGAAACTCGAATTACTCGCTCCTAATTCCAAGAAACCACGACTGGTCTTTGAGACAATACTATTTTTATCCTTCATGTTCCATGTACCTATTTAGAAAAAATTCTTTATACCTCTTTTTAAATACATTTATGTTTGTACTTTCCTTTATCTCCTGTTCTAGATTATTCCACAAAGTCACTAATGTAAGTCTTACTTTAACCCTTTCATGCACAGTGGTCACTCCAGTGGACAGTTATTCTACAGCTGTTCTTTTGTATATTCATGGGATTTGTTGTTTTAGTTCCATATCAGCCAACACAGTGGACACTTATGCATCATCCCATACACTGACGTTCAGACCATTACTGTAACTTTGCTGTTCTTGATAAACCTGATCTGCAGTGACATGTTTGAGTCTAAATCAATTGCTTATTATTATTAAACAGTGTTTTTGTTGTTGTGGTTGTTGTTGTTGTTGTTGTTGTTGTTGTTGTTGTTTTATGCATATTATCTCCATGAAGTGAGTAATGACTAGTATTAGAGTATGTTAAAATGTGAGAAAACATCAGATTAGTAGCATTTTTTAAATTATTATTATTTCATAGTTTTCACATGATGTATCAGTAAATATGTGTTTTGTTTTGTTTTTTTTTGCTTCAGAAATTAAATGCATGGTGTCAAACTGAGTGGACATTTTTGGAACTCCATGAAAAATAGATTCATACCAAAATTTTCAATCGCATTGTTGTTGTTTTTTTTCATGCCTAAAGAGGAATAAAAACACTCAAGAAAATAAATTTTGATTAAGATTCTTATAATTCATGCATGAAAAGGTTAAAATCATACTTATGCTATAGTTCCTCTTCTAAAAAGTCATTGCATCGCATTACTGCATCTTTATAACACACTTAAAACGAGAAAAAAGAAAAATATCACAAAACGGAGCCAAGGCGGAACTGTTGAGCTTTTGTTTGTTTTAGACGGCGCCATTTTACAAAGGGACCGTGTGTTCCCCAGCTGATCTATTTCACAAAGGTAACGGTTTATTGATATTTTCATGTGTTTAATGTATATCTGTGACATTTCTGCGCCTAAACTGACGCTATTTCTGTTTTTTTGTTTGTTTTCAGGTAGATCATGAGTAAAGATTCACAAATGAGGGCTGCAATAAACCAGAAGCTGATAGAAATGGGGGAACGGGAACGGTAAGCGGTCCTTCCACTGCAGTGATTCGGTTATGGCATGTTGTGTAGAGGCTGTAGTAGCTTTTGCAGAGACTTATGTAATAACAACACTAACCCTGTGTAATGTCAACTGGATGTGGTCACAGGTTGAAAGAGTTACTCAGGGCAAAACTGGTGGAGTGTGGGTGGAAGGACCAGCTGAAGGCACACTGCAAAGGTACTGAGTGTGTGTCTGCTTTGGCAAAGTATGTGTGTTTGTGTTTGTGGGAGGTTTTTCTCAAGTCTGGTCAACTCTTGTGTGCAGATGTGATCAGAGAAAAGGGACTGGAACATGTCACAGTGGAAGACCTGGTCACAGAAGTCACACCCAAAGGCAGAGGTATTCATTCATTTTAGGGATGGAATGATATGAAAAGTTCATATCACGGTTATTGTGACCAAAATTATCTTGGTTATCATTATTATTAGTGATGGGACTTTTGGATCTTTGAAGGGAGCCGTTCAATCAGGAGCCGTTCACTGAAAAGAGCTGTTCAAAAGACTGGATCTTTTATGTTTTTTGCATTATTTTGAAACACCAATGTTTTAATGACTAAATAGGCTACATGTGATGATTGACATTACATTTTAAAGGTGTTTAATTGGCACGGCAGTAAATATTATCTTGCTGTAAAAAAGAATAGTTAGTTAAATACATGACATGAGAGGTGACATTAGGCAAATGCTGGAATTTGACCAAAAACATCACGGTACATTATGTGGACTAGTCTGTAGCCTAAAAATGAAGAAGAAAATAAAACATTTTCTTACGAAATAACATTTTATTCTCCTCAAAACAAGAACAATAAATGTGTGTAAACATACAGGAAAAAATACACAAAACACAACAGCGATTAATCACTGCAGTTACTTAAATACCTGAACTGTAGTGCAATTCTCAGAACAAGAACAGTATGTTGGTAAACATACAGAAAAAATGCACAAAACACAAAAGCGATTTATCATTGCAATTACGCAAATACCTTATCAACTGTAGTGCATTTCCCTCAGAACAAAAACAATAAATGTGTGTAAACATACAGAAAAAATTGCACAAAACACAACAGTGATTAATCACTGTTATAAAAAATAAAAATGAATGACTCTTTACAAAGACTCGGTTCCCATCGTTCATTTCAAAGAGCCGTTCAAAAGATTCGATTCGTTCGTGAACGTCACATCATTAATTATTATCGCGGTATTGTTGAAATTGTGCTCAAAATGTTCAAAAAGTACTTATACACACACTGAAATAATTTAACCAAATTGTATTTAAATTAAAAAACAAACAAACAAACAAATAACATAACAGGCACAATGTACCTTCTGTTGCCAGAAACATTTGAATATTAACTCTTAGTGGTCTGAGCCTTTTTTGGCCGTTTTTAAGTACTTTTGATTTTGCCTTTATATACTATGTAAAGAAATGTTTACTATACCCATGTTTGGTATCTTTTTTTCCAGCACAACTTCATCTATATCATCTACCTATTATTTTTTTTCACTTTAACCTACTATATCAACATAAAAGGACAAAAAGCACAAAAAAAAATCCAATTTGAAAAATGTATATAATTTATTGCATAAATAACACAAAGTTGCTTAACGAACCTTTTCAAAGACTTTAAAAGTAAATATTGGTTCCAAATATTAGGTATATAAAATAACATTTGTAATAAATAAAAAATATACTCAAATATTTGACATAAAAGCATATCTTTACATGTTCTTTTTTTCCCTAAAAGTGCAGTAATCAAACACTGTTATCATGATAATTAGAATTTTAATGGTAATACTAACCGTCTGCAATTTTACCGCGGTTTATCATTATACCGGTAATCGTTACATCCCTAATTCATTCATACACAACAATGTTAAATTTAACAAGACACAATACAATAAAACCCTAAAAAGAATCATGTAGCGGCTATTTGTCATCAAAACTAAATCTACTTAAAGGTGACTGAACTTAAGACTTTAACATAACTCAAATAACCACTAGATCACCATGGGTTTGTGGTTTACGCAGTCAAAAATACAATGTCCATACCATAGATGTATTTCAAGCGGTTTATTTTTAGGATTTTGCAGCAAACAACCAAAGCCTTTTGTGCTGTCTCTCCTGTTCATCCTGTCTGTCTGTCTGTGAATGACTGGTTATCTGGTTATCTGGTTGTCTGTCCGGTTGCCTGGTTGTCTGGTAAAAACAACATAGGCCCACCCAGGTGCCCATGATCTAAATTAGGGGTGTCAAACTCATTTTTGTTCAGGGGCCACATTCAGCCCAAATTGATCTTAAGTGGGCCAGACCAGTAAAACAACAGCATAATAACCTGTAAATAATGATGACTCCAAATTTTTCTCTTTGTTTTAGTGCAATCAAAATTAAATTATAAAAATATATAAATTTGCAAACAATCCAAACAAAAATGATGTGAATAACCTGAAAAAAACTGAAATTTCTTGAGAAAAATAAGTGCAATTTTAACAATATTATACCTCAACTTACCATTTATACATGCATATTAACGGATTGGATCTACAAAGACACAAAATATTTAATAACAGGAAGAATAATGTTAAAATTTCACTTTCAAAATTTCAGGGTTTTTTTATGTTAAATGATAGTTTGTAAATGTTAATATTTTCATCATTTCATGTAAGTTTTTACACTAAAACAAAGAGAAAATTTGGAGTTGTCATTACTTATTTATAGATGTAATGTAATATTATGTTTTTCACATTAAACTAAGAAAATTTGGAGTCATTATTTATAGGTTATTATGCTATTATTTTAGTTGACATCACATTGGTCTGTATGTGGAACCTGAACAAAAACAACTTCGACATCCTTGATTGTTGATTAGGGCTGAAAGAAATATTGTTATCGTATCGATATCGAGATATGAACATTAAAGATATTAATATGGAAAAAGCAACAATATAAACGATATAGATTTCCCCCGTGCTCGCCCTGCATGTACAGCTCTGGAAGTCACAACAAATTTAATTTATTTGTACTTTATGTTAATGTTGATGACTGGCAGTGAGTTCTTATAAATAAAACTGCACTTTCCACATTCTTTTGTATTATGATGTTAGTATTTTTCTGAAAAATGCTTGGTTTTCACCGAACCTGTAGTCATATCGTATTGATATCGAGATATCTGGCATGAATATCGAGACATGAAATTTTGTCCATATCGTTCAGCCCTATTGTTAATAACTTAAGTGTAATTTCTGCGCTTTGCAAATTCATCCCACGGGCCAGATTTGAGCCTTTGGCGAGCCGCATTTGGCCCCCGGGCCGCATGTTTGACACCCCTGGTTTAAACCAATAAAAAAACACAAAACAAAAAGGTGCCAAATACTAAAGAATGAAAGCAATAACCATGAAAATAAAAAAATATGGTCTAAATATTAAACAAATAAAAAACAAACAAATCAAAATAAACGATTAGCAAAAAAAAAAAAACTAAATTAATAAACAAAAAAGGTAAATTAACTTTGAACCAAAAACTAAACAGACAAATAGCTCCTACAAATAGTTTTATTAAAATATAAAAGAAGAGTTTACTCATCCAGGAAGGATACAAGTACAACATCTCTTCTTTCAGGGAGACTTGGCCAGAATTGCAGCAACATCAGTTTCACAAAACAAGCTAAATGTATGAATATAACATAAAGATAGGAAAGAATAAGAGAGAGTTAAAGAAGAGTAAGAAGTAAATAGACCATGTAGGTGATGTTCATAAGTTATGTAACTACAGAGGTTCACGCAGAGCAGGAACATGACAATTTTATAACAATGTGCAAAACATATTTTAAAAAGAAGGCATAATAAAATGAAATACTCAAAAACGGAATATGTTTAATATCTTTATGCATGTGTTTCCATATTGTAAATTCACAAGTAGGCCCATATTTTCTTCTGTGGTTGCAACATAATAATACAAAATACGATTATTGTTTAGCCTTTGCTAAGTTTTCACTTTAAAATATTTAATATAGAATCACCCTAGATCCATTTAACCAACTATTAGTAGTATTATCGTTAAGGTTAAAGGACAACAGGCGGACATTATCACTGAGAACCAGGCTGTGAAGATACAACAGCCTAGTTTTTGTTTTGTTTTGTTTTGTTTTGTTTTTAATTCTTGTCATGTATTTCTTTCTTTTATTTAGGGTGATTTATCTTCTGTATTTTTTTTTTTTTTTTTTTTAATTTTTTTTAATTTGTATTTTTATTTATACAGTTTTTCTATGTCTTTTCATCTACTCTTGTATTTCACTATGTTATTTGGTTTTTTATTTATTTTTCTGTCCAGCACTTTGGTCCAATGTGGTTGTTTAACCCTTTCATGCACGAATTAGAGAAACCTTATCAAAATTTTTTCCTGAGTGTTTTTATTCGTCTTTAGGCATGAAAAAAACATGTGATAGAACATTTCTTCTGAAAATTAAATTAAAAAATTAAATAAAAATAATTAAAAAAAAAAAAAATTAAAAATACATTAAAAAAAGTAATAATGACAAAAAAATTCTTATGAACCAATTTTTCGTGAAGTTGCAAAAATATCCACATCAGCTGGACACCTCACGTTTCATTTTTGACAACACAGAAACTGTATTTACTGATAAATTGTGTGAAAAACTGTGGGGAAGGCTTGTGATTCTGGGGGTTTATCCTCAGGAGAGATCTACATAATGTTACCAATTCATGTCAGAAAAGATATGTAGTGTCTTAAAACTTTAATAAAGATATGTGTAAAAAAAGAAGAAAAAAAAAACAAAATCCATGAATATACAAGAGAACAGCTGTAGAATAACTGTCCACTGTAGTGACCACTATGCATGAAAGGGTTAAAGTACTTTTACAAATAAAGTTGGATTGGAATTGGATAGTTGAAACTAAAATCCCCACAGTAAGTCAGTGGTGGAAATAGATTAAAAAAGCAGAACTGTAATGTTATAGCTAAAACAGACATGTTTCTAATAAAATGCACTCATCCTTTCATATTTTTTCACTTTATGTGATTTAAGACACTTCTGTTAACCCCTGATTTAAATGTACAGGGTGGGGAAGCAAAATTTACAATGAACATTTAGTTGTTTTTTCTCAGCAGGCACTACGTCAATTGTTTTGAAACCAAACATATATTGATGTCATAATCATACCTAACACTATTATCCATACCTTTTCAGAAACTTTTGCCCATATGAGTAATCAGGAAAGCAAACGTCAAATAGTGTGTGATTTGCTGAATGCACTCGTCACACCAAAGGAGATTTCAAAAATAGTTGGAGTGTCCATAAAGACTGTTTATAATGGAAAGAAGAGAACGACTATGAGCAAAACTATTACGAGAAAGTCTGGAAGATACTATTAAAGAAGAATGGGAGAAGTTGTCACCCCAATATTTGAGGAACACTTGCGCAAGTTTCAGGAAGCGTGTGAAGGCAGTTATTGAGAAAGAAGGAGGACACATAGAATAAAAACATTTTCTATTATGTCAGTTTTCTTGTGGCAAATAAATTCTCATGACTTTCAATAAACTAATTGGTCATACACTGTCTTTCAATCCCTGCCTCAAAATATTGTAAATTTTGCTTCCCCACCCTGTATAGCCTGTGACAGGTAAGACTGCACTTGATGAATCGCAGTAAAAGTACAAGTAAAAAGACAACAGCGATGTGTCATGTGATTTATGAGTAGTTACATCCTTATTGAGTCAGTAGGTCAATAGTGTGAGGAGTGTCTGGGCGTGTGTTTGTGTATGGAAGAAACGAACGATGCTGCCGCCGTCTGCAGTGGCGATGGAGTCTGGTGAAGGAACGGTGAACGATGGTTGAGAGGAGCAGGGTGGTCACATCTAAGAAATAAATAAACAAAATGCAACCTATAACCTCTTACACACTATAAATGAACGAGCTGCTTCAACTTTTAATGAAAATAAGAATATAACAAAAAGACAATATACTACTAAGACAAAGCTCTATACCAGGGGTGTGAAACATAAGGTCCGTGGCCCCAAAATCAGCCCTCCAAAGTTTCCTATCTGGCTTGTGAGATGAAATTTGATGAAAGAGCAAAAATTACACTGAAGATATTAAAACTCCCAAATTTTAACAATCTTACGTGTGCAGGTTACTAAATGTTTTGTTTGTAATGCATATGTTGTAAAATGCACATGTATAATAATATAGGGCTCGTACGAGTGCTTGAAATCCATGAAAATACTTAAATTTCATTGTTGTGTTTTCAAGGTCTAAAAAGTGCTTGAATTTCAGTTTAAGTGCATGCAATTATAACTCTGAGATGTGATTTATTTGTTTATTTTTAGTATTAACTCTGCCTGGTTAGATGGTAAGCCAAAGCTACTTGTATTATTATTATTATATTATTATTATTATTATATTATTATTATTATTATTATTATTATTATTATTGTTGTTGTTGTTGTTGTTGTAGTTGTATATGAATGTACTGTTGTTTTCCAAGAAGTGATACTTTATTATTAATATAATAATAATAATAATAATAATAATAATACATTTATTTATAAGCGCCTTTCAAGACACCCAAGGACACTGCACAACAAGATAAAACAAACAATCCATAAAATACGAAGAAATAAACAGATTAAAACAAATAATTACTATATATAGAAATGAAGTTGTAGAACGGAGATTTTGAAAAATAAAACTTTATGTCAAAAAACAAAATTATCAGGTGCATTCAGGTCGACTCCAGGTACATTTTTATCTTAATTTTTGTCTCGGGGCGAATGTGTCTGAAGAACGCCAAGTGGCTTCCCTTTTTTTGGATAAAACTTTGTGTTCTCCTTGAATTTCTAAACTTTTTGCTATTACGAAACATAATTTTAGATGTTTATTGCATAATACAATGTACATCATTATGGTAAAAACTGAAAAAAAACATCAATGCTTGTTTGTGCTCATGTAGACACACTACAAACAAAAAGTTATGGATATTTTTAATTTTTGGGCTTTTTTTTTTTAATTGGGATGCTTGCACAGCGCTTTTTCCTTTTTTATGTGAATTGAATTGAAATACATTTTTTAATGAACAGACATTTTATTTACAAATGGCAAAAATTACAAAAAAAAAAAAAAAATTATCCTTAACTTTTTTTTTTTTTTGTAGTGTATGTATTTTACCTAGCGATAAGGTGCTGTGCTGGAAAAATTTGAAAATAACCCTTAAAAGTGCTTGAATTTGACCTTTCTGTAACACTATGATTCTTTTTGAGTGAGAAATACCGAAACTGTTAGCACCCAGTTCATATGTTCGTTTTTTACTTTTGTATGTTTAAAATATGAAACATAAAAAGGACATGGAGATATTTTTTCATCTTTTCTAATAAAAAAATAAAATTAAAAAATAACAGAAAAGTGCTTGAATTTGACCTTGAAAAATGTGTGCAAACCCTGATAAGTTGAAATTAATCTAATATTGTTAAAACTGCACTTATTTTTCTTTAAAAACTTTAAGTTTTCAGCTCAAGTTAGCCTATTAAATTTTTTTTGTGAAAGAATAGGATGAAAATGTCAACATGTTCATAACTTAAATTCACTTTTTTGCACTAAAACAAAGAAAAACATTTGGATTTGTCATTATTTATAGGTTATTATGTTATTATTTACTGGTCCGGCTCATTTGAGATCATTTTGGGCTGAATGTGGCCCCTGAACTATAATAATTTAAACATAACCCATGAAAGTGCTTAAAGTGCTTGAATTTGACCTTTCTGTGACACTATGATTCTTTTTGAGTGAGAAATACCGAAACTGTTAGCACCCAGTTCATATGTTCGTTTTTTACTTTTGTATGTTTAAAATATGAAACATGAAAAGGACATGGAGATATTTTTTCATCTTTTCTAATAAAAAAATAAAATTAAAAATAACAGAAAAGTGCTTGAATTTGACCTTGAAAATGTGTGCAAAACCCTGATAAGTTGAAATTAATCTAATATTGTTAAAACTGCACTTATTTTTCTTTAAAAACTTTAAGTTTTCAGCTCAAGTTAGCCTATTAAATTTTTTTGTGAAAGAATAGGATGAAAATGTCAACATGTTCACAACTTAAATTCACTTTTTTGCACTAAAACAAAGAAAAACATTTGGATTTGTCATTATTTATAGGTTATTATGTTATTATTTTACTGGTCCGGCTCATTTGAGATCATTTTGGGCTGAATGTGGCCCCTGAACTATAATAATTTAAACATAACCCATGAAAGTGCTTAAAGTGCTTGAATTTGACCTTTCTGTAACACTATGATTCTTTTTGAGTGAGAAATACCGAAACTGTTAGCACCCAGTTCATATGTTCGTTTTTTACTTTTGTATGTTTAAAATATGAAACATGAAAAGGACATGGAGATATTTTGTCATCTTTTCCAATTAAAAAAATAAATAAATAAGAGAAATGTGCTTGAATTTGACCTTGAAAATGTGTATAAACCCTGATAAGTCGAAATTAATCTAATATTGTTAAAATTACACTTATTTTTCTTTAAAAACTTTAAGTTTTCAGCTCAAGTTAGCCTATTAAATTTTTTTTGTGAAAGAATAGGATGAAAATGTCAACATGTTCATAACTTAAATTCACTTTTTTGCACTAAAACAAAGAAAAACATTTGGATTTGTCATTATTTATAGGTTATTATGTTATTATTTTACTGGTCCGGCTCATTTGAGATCATTTTGGGCTGAATGTGGCCCCTGAACTATAATAATTTAAACATAACCCATGAAAGTGCTTAAAGTGCTTGAATTTGACCTTTCTGTGACACTATGATTCTTTTTGAGTGAGAAATACCGAAACTGTTAGCACCCAGTTCATATGTTCGTTTTTACTTTTGTATGTTTAAAATATGAAACATAAAAAGGACATGGAGATATTTTTTCATCTTTTCTAATAAAAAAATAAAATTAAAAAATAACAGAAAAGTGCTTGAATTTGACCTTGAAAAATGTGTGCAAACCCTGATAAGTTGAAATTAATCTAATATTGTTAAAACTGCACTTATTTTTCTTTAAAAACTTTAAGTTTTCAGCTCAAGTTAGCCTATTAAATTTTTTTTGTGAAAGAATAGGATGAAATGTCAACATGTTCATAACTTAAATTCACTTTTTTGCACTAAAACAAAGAAAAACATTTGGATTTGTCATTATTTATAGGTTATTATGTTATTATTTTACTGGTCCGGCTCATTTGAGATCATTTGGGCTGAATGTGGCCCCTGAACTATAATAATTTAAACATAACCCATGAAAGTGCTTAAAGTGCTTGAATTTGACCTTTCTGTGACACTATGATTCTTTTTGAGTGAGAATACCGAAACTGTTAGCACCCAGTTCATATGTTCGTTTTTTACTTTTGTATGTTTTAAAATATGAAACATGAAAAGGACATGGAGATATTTTTTCATCTTTTCTAATAAAAAATAAAATAAAAAAAATGACAGATCCGGTCCGGCTCATTTGAGATCATTTAGGGCTGAATGTGGCCCCTGAACTATAATAATTTAAACATAACCCCTGAAAGTGCTTAAAGTGCTTGAATTTGACCTTTCTGTATTAAATTAAAAAATTAAAAAAATAAATAAATAAGAGAAATGTGCTTGAATTTGACCTTGAAAAATGTGTATAAACCCTGATAAGTTGAAATTAATCTAATATTGTTAAAATTACACTTATTTTTCTTTAAAAACTTGAGGTTTTCAGCTCAAGTTAGCCTATTAAATTCATATTATAGGCTAACTCATAACTTAAATTCACTTTTTTGCACTAAAACAAAGAAAAACATTTGGATTTGTCATTATTTATAGGTTATTATGTTATGATTTCACTGGTCTGGCTCATTTGAGATCATTTTGGGCTAAATTATAATAATTTTAACACCCCTTCTCTATAGAATATATAATAAATAAACCCACAGGCTGTTAACTGTGTTCTTCATCCCTTCTTTTTCTCTCTCCTCTGCAGCGCTTGTTCCAGACAGTGTGAAGAAAGAACTCCTCCAGAGAATCAGAGCGTTTTTAGCTCAACACGCCACTTTGTGAACGAGACAATTCCTCTGTAGACATTTTTTTACTCACTATAGATCCACAATTAAAACCCGATACTGATACCTGTTCTCATTGTGAGCGATGCTGAAGTGTTATTTTTATTTGTATTGTGTGTTTTCATATTGATTTTAGTTTGTTATGCAGCAGTTTTGGACAAAAAAATAATAAAGTCATGCCTATTTTGGTGATTTGTGTCCTCATTTTGTTTCAGGGAAAGGTTAAATTTAAAATGATCTTTCGTCATATTTCACACAGGAGGATGAGTGGTTTCTGCTGAAATGACAACTATGTCCGGTGACAGTTACATAGTGTCCTCTTACATGGTTGAGAAACTGAGGCGTTTGCGTGTTGCATAAGACATTTGGAGTAAATACTAGTCAGCAGTTGCAATTTTGAGTGTGCTTACACAGATTTCCACGAAAGGTTCTAAATATAAGTGAATGTTTCAAAATGGCTCTAATGTAAAAAAAAAAAACAACAAAAACCCAAAACAATAATTTACTGTAATAACCTTCAAAATACTATTATTATTTTTATTTTTTTACCAGTAAAAGTGGTGAAAAACCTTGTGAAGTGACCTCATCCTGTTGCTGTTTTTGGGTTTTCTCATCACAGGATATGTTTTGTAAAATACACCACAGAGGAAGCCAAAACACGCAGTCACGTCACCGTCTGAACTTGCCGAACAGACGTATTTATATCTGCTGTCGTTCCTGTTTTATGCATTCTTGGAATAAGTCACAGGTTGACAGGTCATATGCGTGACAGGCTGTTTGTGTATTAGAGTATTTATCATGTTGAACAGTAGCTGATTAAGCTGCTGTTATTATGTGTAATTACTGTTCTTTTTAAAAATAGCACAGTGTTTTGACAGTTTGACACATAACACTGATCAGATTTTTCTCACAGTTGTCAGCGCTGAGACTTGGGAACATTTTTATCAGTGTTATTTAAATAATGTCATATGTTGAGGTTGTTTGCACGATTTTTTTCTAATTCTTTTTAAAGTAAAACTATAATATGGATAAATCAGTGAGTAAATATTATTTATTTATTTAGATGATGATGATGATGATGATTATTATAGTATTATCAGAATATTATTTTTGGTGGTTAACTTTTTTTTTATTATTTTACTTATTTAATTTATTGATTTATACTAAATTTACTCTACATCAGTGAGTCAAAATTATTTATTTATTTAGATTATTACGATTATTATTATTATTATTATTATTATTATTATTATTATTATTATTATTATTATTATTATTATTGGTACTGAACTTTTTTTATTATTTTACTTATTTAATTAATTTATTGATTTATACTAAATTTACTCTACATCAGTGAGTCAAAATTATTTATTTATTTATTTATTTAGATTATTACAATTATTATTACTATTAGTAGTAGTAGTTGTTGTAATAGTGTAGTATTACCAAAATATTATTATTATTATTATTATTATTATTATTATTATTATTATTATTATTATTATTATTGTATTTTCAGAATATTATTTTTGGTACTTAACTTTTTTATTATTTTACTTATTTAATTAATTTATTGATTTATACTACATTTACTCTGCATCAGTGAGTCAATATTATTTATTTATTTATTTAGATTATTACAACAACAACTATTATTATTATTATTATTATTATTATTATTATTATTATTATCAGAATATTATTTTTGGTACTTAACTGTTTTTATTATTTTACTTATTTAATTATTTATTGATTTATACTAAATTTACTCCTACATCAGTGAGTCAAAATTATTTATTTATTAATTATTAGATTATTACAATATTATACTATTAGGAGTAGTAGTAGTAGTAGTAGTTGTAGTAGTGTAGTAGTACCAAAATATTATTATTATTATTATTATCATTTTATTATATTATTTATTATTAGTATTATTATGGTATTTTCAGAATATTATTTTTGGTACTTACTTTTTTATTACTTTACATATTAATTAATTTATTGATTATACTAGATTTACACTGCATCAGTGAGTCAATATTATTATTTATTTATTTAGATAATTACAACAACAACAACAACAATTATTATTATTATTATTATTGTTATCAGAATATTATTTTGGTACTTAACTTTTTTTTATTATTTTACTTATTTAATTAATTTATTGATTTATACTAAATTTACTCTACATCTGTGAGTCAAATTATTATTTATTTAGATTATTACAATTGTTGTTATTATTATTATTATTATTATTTTTTTTTTTTTTGGTACTGAACTTTTTTATCATTTTACTTATTTAATTAATTTATTGATTTATACTAAATTTACTCTACATCAGTGAGTCAAAAATTATTTATTTATTTATTTAGATTATTACAATTATTATGGCTATTAGTAGTAGTAGTAGTTGTTGTAGTAGTGTAGTATTACCAAAACATTATATTATTATTATTATATTATTATTATTATTATTATGATTATTGTATTTCAGAATATTATTTTTGGTACTTACTTTTTTATTATTTTACTTATTTAATTAATTTATTGATTATACTAGATTTACTCTGCATCAGTGAGTCAATATTATTATTTATTTAGATTATTACAACAACTATTGTTATTATTATTATTATTATTATTATTATTATTATTATTATTATATCAGAATATTATTTTTGGTACTTAACCTTTTTTTTTAAATTATTTACTTATTTAATTAATTTATTGATTTATACTAAATTTACTCTATATCAGTGAGTCAATATTATTTATTTATTTAGATTATTACAATTATTACTGTAATAATAATAATATAATTATTATTATTATAGTATTATCAGAATATTATTTATTGTACTCAAGTTTTTTTTTAAATTATTTTACTTATTTAATTGATTTGTTGATTTATACTGAACTGACAACCCCTGTTCAGCCTGCCAGAGCTGGAATGGAACAATGCCGACCCCCCCACCCCCCCACCCCGGTCGACACTCACGGACACCACACACACACCACACACACACAACACACACACACACAATTCTTGTCACACCTCTGCCCTACCCTATCATTCCATCATTTTATGAAGTGTAGTTATCGTCATTTCCTTATATCATTCACTTCTGATTCCATTTATGTTGTCAAATTTTATTCTGTTTTAGTCTATTTCATTTTATTTCTTTTATTTATTTATTGTACGCCTTCTATCATAACTCGTTGCACTTTATCCACAGCTTCGACCACAATGATAGATTTTAATCTGCTTTCTTACAATTTATTACCATAGCGCCTTATAATACTGTCATTACTCCTATTGTCTCATTGTGTGTCGCTGGGTTTGAGTTGCACTCCCATATTTTAGTTGTACATCCTTGTACAACAACATAAAGAGTATTCTAACCATGTTTACTATCAATTATATAGTTATATTCCTATTATCCTACAGTATATGTATGTTTTGTATTTTAAATGTCATGAAATAAGAGTAAATTTATAGAACAAACATAGTGATGGATATGAATATAATCTTAAACATATTGCTTAGGGGCTAAAAAACCTGCATACCTGTCAAATAAAAGTCAAAATCAGATAATAACTAGAATCTGTGGATAAAATCGGACCTCCTAGATTAATGATAGAAGCTTGACTTTAAATTTATTGTTATTTAATGTTTCAAGGGAAAAATAATATTTCAGTCATTTCTTTCAAACCTCAAAACGTGTTATAATTTCTTCCTTTTTGTCACAAATGTATGAACTTGTTTCCTGTTCATTGTCGGACTGAAAGACACTGTGAATACCATTCAAGATAAAAGTTCAAACAACAGGTACGTCTCAGTCATCGTCTCCATCTTGTCTTGTAAAACACGATGATTAACGGTTTGAGCTCAAATAACCAAAGGAAAGAATGGACAGCGCTCGATCCTGTTAATATTACCCTGAAGCGCTGAAGGTTGCTGTTGTTCTCAAGTATGTTTTGTATAGAACATTTCTTGTGGGTGATTATGTTATGTATGTTATGTCACGGAGGTGTGTGTGAAAAAATAATGTGATGTGTAGAAGTTTCTTATCTACCACACCTCTGAACGGAATAAAATATAGGTTTGCAGGCCACAGTCGGTTCAGTCAAAACACTCATACATAATATTAGTCATAGATACAGGCCGTGATTCTGCAAAATATCTGATTAATGTGCAGCTAGAAAGTGAGAATGACTATGATTTTATGGATCATTTTAACCCCATAAGACCCAAATATTCACCAGTGACCAAAAGCGTCTACTGATCTAAATGTTAACCCAGGGGGTGTCAAACTCCTTTCGTTCAGGGGCCACATTCAGCCAAATTCGATCTGAAGTGGGCCGGACCAGAGAAATAAAAACATAATAATATATAAATAATGTCAACTCCAAAACTTTCGTTTACCTTTTAGAGCAAAAAAAAGTAACATTCTGTGATGAAAATGTTTACATCTACAAAGCCATCCTTTAAATCAGGGGTGTCAAAACTCAGTTTGGTTCAGGGGCCATATTCAGCCCAATTTGATCTCAAGTGGGCCAGACCAGTAAAATACTGACTTAATAACCTATAAATAAAGACAAATCCAAGTTTTTCTTTTGTTTTAGTACAAAAAAAAAACCCCAATTAAATATTGGAAATATTTACATTTTACAAAAAAGATGTGAATAAACCTGAAAACATAAATTTCATTTGAAAAATTATTGCAATTTTAACAATATTATACCTCGACTTATTATTTTTACATGTACATTACACACAATGTTACATAAACATTTGGTAACAGGCAGAATATTGTTAAAATTTTGGAGTTTGGAACTAAAATTTGAACAATTTCTACAATGTTCCATCTCTTATAATTAACACAACTCCAGATCACAGTGGATCCATAAATGCACAAAACATTTAGTAACAGGCAGATATAGTTAAAATTGCACACTTCAGGTTGTTCATCGTTGTTTTTATTTATGTATTTATTTGCATTTTATTGCGAAAGAATAGTTCTGTAAATGTAAATATTTTCACAGTGTAATGTTATTGTTTTTTCACTTAAATTTTTTCCACCTAAATTTTTCACAAAGAAAATTTGTCGTTGTCATTATTTATTGGTTAATGTGCTGTTATTTTACTGTAGACCACATTTGTCTGTATGTGGAACCTGAACCAAAATGATTTTGACAACCTGGACTGTTCAGGTTCATTTTTGCACTTTCTCCTGCGGGGCCGGAGAATGGAACCTTGGCGGGCCAGATTTGGCCCCCGGGCACATGTTTGACACCTGTGCTTTAAAATGATGTGAATAACATGAACAAACTGAAATTTCTTATGAAAACTAAGTGCAATTTAAACAATATTATGTCTCAGTTATCATTTACACCAGTAAATTACAACGTACAGATCACAGTGGATCTACAAATACACACAATATTTAATAACAGGCAGAATATTGTTAAAATTACACTTAAGACATTTCAGAATGTTTATATTTGTGGAGGTTATTCGTGTTTTTCCTGAAATGATAGTTTGATTTAGTGTAAATACAGTAAATGACATGAAAATTTTTACATTTACAAAGAGAAAAATTTGGAGTTGTAAGTATTTATAGGTATTATGATAGGATTTTCTGATCTGACCCATTTGAGATTAAATTGATCTGTATGTGGAACCTGAACTAAAATGATTAACTATCCTAGTGTAATTTTTTGCATTTCACAAATTCATCCCAGGGGCCAGACTGGACCTTTGGTGGGCCAGATTTGGCCCCAGGGCCGCATGTTTGACACCTGTGGTTTAACCCTTTCATGCATGAATTATGAGAACCTTTATCAAGATTTGTTTCCTGAGTGTTTTATTCTTCTTTAGGCATGAAAAAAACAGTGCGATTGAATTTTTTTATGAACTACTTTTCATGGAATTACAAAAATGTCCACTCCAGCTGGACGGAATGCGTTAAATTTTTGAAGCAAAGAAACATGTATTTAAAAACCCATCATCATTAAGTGATATACTGTGTGAAAACTATGAAATAAAACATTTTTAATGCAGCTAATCTGATGTGTACTCACATTTTGTCATATTATAATACTAGTTTATTACTACCCACACGACCACTGCGCTTGTCTGGGAATGTAGTCTGGTGGTCCCCAGACCTTGTACAAGACAATCCAGGCTCTTTTCATGGTCGTTCCACGTTGGGTGGAACGCTCTACCAAGTGCTACAAGAACAGAGGCATCCCTGCCTATCTTTCCAGAAGCTCCTGAAGGACCCAGCTCTTCCGAGGCACTCCTTTCTAGCACTTTCAAACATTCCATTTTAAATATTCTAATAAGGTTTTTACCCAGGATTATCACAGATTCTTCCAGGATTATCTCTGGACCTGCTGCGGTGGTCCTGCCTCTCTCCTGCCTTCATCATCATCACTCACTTATCCTCAACTGCCTCCATGTGTCTCCCCCTGCTCCCCCCTTCTCCCCCTCTCCCCCAGTCTCTATCTCTATTGCTCTCTCTTTTTCTCTTTCTTTACTCTCTCTCTTTAACCCCAACTGGTCCTGTCAGTCGTCCATCCTCCAGGAGTCTGGGTCTGCTCCAGGTTTCTGCTGTTAAACGGAAGTTTTTCCTTCCACTGTCACCAGTCACTAGTGTTTGCTCCTGGAGGATTCTGTTGGGTTTCTGTAAATTGGCTTAGAGTCTGGTTTTGACCAACTCTATATATAAAGTGTCATGAGATAAGTTTTTTTGTGATTTGGCGCTATATAAATAAAATTTGATTGATTGAGTGATTTGATTGGTTTTCCCCTGTAAGTTGCTTTGGAAAAAAGCGTCTGCCAAATGCATAAACATAAACATAGTTATGGAGATAATACGCAAAAAAAACAAAAAAAAAACCCAACTTTTTGTTTGAGAAAATTAGCAGTTGATTTACATACAAAAATGTTAGTGCAGATCAGATTTATCAAGAACATTAAAGTTACAGTAATGGTCTGAATGTCGGTGTAGATGATGCATGAGTGTCCATTGTGTTGGTTGATATCCTCCTGAGATCCAGGAAAGTGAAACTCTTTAGCTTTTTTACATTAACAGTCATCTTGATTGGAAACTGCATAAAGCAACAGCTTTTTCAGATACATTTTAAAAATTATTTTCTTTTTTTTTTTTTTTTTTTTTTTTTTTTTACATTTTTTAATAGATTGTCCTTTGCAATGAACAGCATTTTTTTTTTTTAATTAAAACTGTCAAACTTTAGTCCCCAACAGAGGACAAAAATGCATTGCTGGGTCTCAGGAGGACATGGAATTAAAACATCTAAACCCATGAATATACAACAGAACAGCTGGAGAATATCTGTCCACTATAGTGACCACTATGCATGAAAGGGTTAATACCCGGTCATCCACTAATCCTATCAATACATGTAAATAATTCAGGTAAAATGCAGTTTTCCCGCTTTCATGGTCATCAGATATGACTCATTTGGACGTTCAGAGGCTCTGTAGTTACCGCGGAAACACCGTCATCTTCTACAACAGTGATTCACCAGTAAAACCCATGGAGCTGGATCAATGACAGTGGATGGACACACTTGGACTATGTTCAGTTAATGATAGATTTTACTTAAAAAGTGACCTTTTTGTCAAGTTTTCTCTGTTTTTGGTATGATAACCCTCAAATGTAATCTCAGCATGATGATGAAAGTATATGATCAGTAAAATAAATGTGGGAAAATGCCAGTTTTGACTGAAAAAATAAGTAAAATGGGGAGAATAAAATTATGATAAATGATGATAAATCATTTAAGACAGGTTAAATAGAAGGGAAAATAAATTTTAGAACTGCCACAAAAGTAGCACTGGGTCTTTATGGGTTAAATAAAGTACATGTTTTGTCTTTTGAATATATCTCCAGGGGTAATCAATAGAACCAGTGTTTTGATTGAATATGCATTCAAATAATTTCTCTTCTTTTTAATATTATTTTGTTGATGTGTTTTAATAACTAGCCATATTAGCATCATTATTTATGTTGACCTGAGTGACTCTTTTATTTTATTTTATTTTACTGACAGTATTTTTGACACTGTCAGGTTTTCAGGGTTTTTTTGTTTGTCTCAAGTTGATTTTGTTTGTTTGTTTTGGTTTGTTTGTACTCATTAAGAGTATATGTCTTGGTTTTGTGGACTGAAAAAGTTTAAATAAAATCATACAAAAAAAAAAAAAAAAAAGGTTTTCGGGTTTTTCATTGCTATCATGGGGCTATTACATTATAATAACAAATGTCCTAATATAAATTCATATTACAGACCATATTGAAATAAAATAGAAAAAAAATTCTTTCGGGTACATGTTTACAGGGTAGGTGAAAAGTAACTGGGCATTAGAAATTGCTTATAAAATTTTTAGTTTCACTGAAGTCATGACAAAAACATTTTTTAAACAGACAACACCAAGGGGGATTTTTATTTTCCTTTTTTCTTAATCTCTTATTTTTTTTATGTCATGGATTCAGGAGGTTCTCAGTGATATCCCGGACAATGTCCTTTAGAAGGTTGTTCAGTCCATCCCTGGCTGTTTATGGAAACTGGTTGCCAGTGCTCATGTGAAATATGAAAATTGACTTAATTTTCCCATGTAATAAAGAACATGTACCATTTGTTTCAGTGAATTTGTAAAAAGGAATATGGATTTTATTACCAATTTTTAATGCCTAGTTACTTTTCACCCACCCTGTACATATCATGTAGGATTACAAAATATTTCAGAGGTTCAGAAATGTTATTCACTGTTGATTCTTTTTTTTTTTTTTCATCATTTCAATAGTTTTAAATGTTATAGCTCTAAATTTATAATATATAAGTCAAGTTCTGACAATATGTAATCAATTTAAACCACAAGTAATTCTATGGTTTCTTCACCTTTTACTCAGGAAGAAAAAATCAGCCTTTAATCTTGATAAAAATTTTAATTTTATATTTAATCAAATAATTATTATCCAACTGACATGGTCATTTTGATCATGACACATGCTGTAAGCTATTATTGTGATGTATTTCAATGATTCTGAATTTTTGTTTGCACACTGGTAAATAAACCCTGTAAAATCACTACATTTGTACCGGGTTTATCCGACCCCATTTTCTCCATTTGGCACAATAAAGGCCTCAGAACTTTTAAAGGTTTTTATAACAATGGTTTATTTTGTAGTTTTGGCAGATTTATCAAAGGAGTTTCATCTTCCTCCTTCTCATTTCTTTCGTTATTTACAAATTAGACATTATGCTAAATCTATATTTCCAACTTTTCCCTCTTCACCCTCAAACCAGCTATGCGATAAGTTTCTCTCTTTTGACCCCTCACAAAAGTCATGTATCTCAAAAATTTATAATAAACTCTTGTCTGCAGACAGCTCAACTACTACTAAAATTAAGACTGCTTGGGAGAGTGAGTTAGGGCTTTCTTTACAGGACGATTGGTGGGATGCTGCTCTTAACAGAATTCATACCAGCTCGACTTGTGCTCGACTTACGCTTATTCGGTTTAAGGTGTTGTATAGGGTTCATTTTTCTAAGTCGCGCTTGTCGCAGATCTATCCCACCATTACTGATAGCTGTGATAAATGTCATACTTCACCCTGTAATCTATCCCATATGTTTTATTTGTGCCCAGCAATTTTTTCATTTTGGCAAAAGTACTTTGACATAATTTCTAAGGTACTTTCAATCACAGTAGATCCTTCTCCTCATATTGGCATATTTGGCTGTCCGGAAGATTCCAACAGATATAGTTCTAACCAGTTGGAGGTTATCGCTTTCACCTCACTATTGGCAAGACGCCACCTTCTCCTCCATTGGAAATCCACAAAGAGTCCTTCTAGTACTCAGTGGCTTAAAGATATTATGTCCTTCTTAAAAATTGAAAAGATTGGGTATTCTTTGAAAGCCATCCCTTTTAAGTTCTATAATAAATGGCAGCCCTTCTTAACTTTTTTGAATCACTTCCTTCTTTGTCTTGTGATTAATGGAACCCCCCCTGTTTTTTTTTTTTGGGGGGGGGGGGGGGGGGGGGTGCGTGTGGGTATGTCTAGCATTTTGTTTTTGTTTTGTTTGTTTTTTTTGGTTTTGAATCCAGAGCGATACATTTTATCATATTTGTGACAAATGGATCAAGTTTGTATCCTTTAGCCATCCAGAATCTCTGTTATTCCTCTAAAGGTGTCCCTTTTTTTTTTTTTTTTTTTTTTTTTGGTTTTTTGTTTTTTTTTTTTTTTTTGTAATCTCCCTGTGTTTTTTCTTCGTTTCGTGTTTTTCTGCGTGAATATGTGTGATGTTTGAAGAACCCAGAAGTATTGTAATGCTATGATTGGTTTTTTTTTTTTTTATTTGTGAGAAATACTGAAACCGTAAGCACCCATTTATATTTTTTTGGGTTTTTTTGTTTATTTGTTTTGGGGTTTTTTTGTTTCTGTTTTTTTTTTTTTTTTTTTTCACATTTTTGTATGCATTATGAAAAAAAATTGCATGCCAGCTAAATGTCCACATAGTGGAGAACTACACATTGCTTCTTAAATGATTTGATAAACTGCTTTGCTGCTGATGTATACAATAAAAAAAAAAAGTAAAAAAAAAAATCAGAATCAGAATCAGTTTTATTGGCTAAGTACGTGAACACATACAAGGAATTTGGCTTCAGTTTTTACATCGCTCACGACATACAGTTCTGACATGAACCCAGACAACATGTGACCTTGACATAATACAGACAAACCGTCCACTACACACAGAGACAACAATGGGTTGAGATTTACAGTGGATTTACAATGTGATATGTACAGTGGAAATTGGAGTTTTTATACAGTGAGTGGATGTGTGGATCTGGTCTATTAAAAATATATGTTTATGTATATATTATTTACAGTGGGTTTTACATTGTAATATGTACAGAAAGTGCAAGTTGAAGTATTTATACAGTGAGTGGAAATGTACAGGAATACAGTCTGTAAAAATATATGTTTTTATATATATATATATATGTATATATATATATATATATATATATATATATATATATATATATATATATATATATATATATATATATATATATCATACAATTGACATAGTGCCTGCTGAGAAAAACAACTAAATATTCATTGTAAATTTTGCTTCCCCACCCTGTATATATATGTCACAGTAGAGATTGAAATCCAGTAGGATTCCTAATCCTACTGGGACAGATAGGAATTGTAGTTTGTCCTAGGACAAACTGAAATCCTACAATAAATTAGGATCTGAAGATTGGAATTCCAATCTGTCCTAGGAGAATTTAACTCATGATGGCCCTATGCAAATGTGTCCATTTACATACCAATGACATTTACATACGGCCATTGAATAAGGTTGGACCAAACGGCTGGCACCCTGGTTACAATG
Source organism: Sphaeramia orbicularis (assembly GCF_902148855.1). Classification (NCBI taxonomy): domain Eukaryota; kingdom Metazoa; phylum Chordata; class Actinopteri; order Kurtiformes; family Apogonidae; genus Sphaeramia; species Sphaeramia orbicularis. The sequence goes on along the minus strand of NC_043967.1, from coordinate 41,740,350 downwards.
TGTATTAACCTAAGGGACATATACTGTATCTAAGATATGAAAATAATTCAGCTGGAATAGTGATGGCGAAATTGTATGCTTACCTATGCTGAAATTGACTGGAATTTTGGCTGTGAAATGATTCAGTCTATTTTCCATACATTTTGATATAATCTGACAGTTCTCCTAATAGAATTCGAGATTGTCCTGAAAGAATTCTTATATTTTTTGCACAAAACTATTACGAGAAGTCTGGAAGATACTATTAACAGAAGAATGGGAGAAGTTGTCACCCGAATATTTGAGGAACACTTGCGCAAGTTTCAGGAAGCGTGTGAAGGCAGTTATTGAGAAGAAGGAGGACACATAGAATAAAACCTTTTTCTATTATGTACATTTTTCTTGTGGCAAATAATTCTCCAGACTTTCAATAACTAATTGATCATACCACTGTCTTTCAATCCTGCCTCAAAATATTGTAAATTTATGCTTCCCCCCACCCTTGTAATTGTAGTGCCAAATTACAGCTTTTACATAGGTGCAAATTAGACAGTTTTAACAAGAGTGCAAAATATAAGTTTGTGAGTTGGTGACCTGGAGTCAGGGGGGTATGACACTGGATGGGTTCATCAGAGTGACGGCCTGGGGAATTTTTTTTTTCATTTTTCTTACATTTTTCCATTTTCCATTTCATTTTTCTTGCATAAAACTCAATCTTCAGGTGCCTCTAGACTTCAAAGAAAAAAAGGCATTCAATCACTTCTAAGACCCACTCGAAAGCAACATTTATAAAATATACTGTTGAATAAAAATTTTAAAAATAAAAAATAAAAAAATCAGTGAATTTCCCCTCTTTATTATTATAAATTAGTTGTATATACGCCGCATCTTCAACCTCCGCATCTCATTCAAAGTGTAGATTTTACTGCTTGTATTTAGACTCCACGATGGTAATATTGTTCTGTAACGCTCCATTGTTCTCTGCAGGAGTCCTGAAGACGACAGCCTCAGGGAGAAACAAACGAAAGCATCCAACCGAGGCTAAATCCGATGATTAGCCGTAGGCTGCACTAACAGCCTAATTACCGTCTGTTTGGCTTGTGATTGTAAAGTAATAATAGTTTAATCTCTTTTACAGCTGAACATGTTGTGTCTTTTCTCTACCGTTGCTGCAACAAATGTTCTCAGGCTGCAACACTGCATTGTCTATCGCACAATTAAAAGATGTGGAAAAAGTAATGAAAATAATGCAATACAGTGCAAGTATAATAAAATATTAACAATGACTGAGTGATCAAGTTGAAGCATTTTACTGTTATATATTAACCCATAAAGACCCAAATATTCACCACTGATTAAAACATCTACCGATCTAACTGTTTAATAACTTTAAAACCATTAATCTTATCAATATGTTGAAATAATTGGCATAAAATAGAGTTTGTCATCTTTTCATGGCCATCAGATATGACCCATTTGGCGTTCAGAAGCTCTGTAGTTACCGTGGAAACCACCGTCGTCTTCTATAACAATTGATTCACCAGTAAAACCCATGTAGTTGGATATAAATGACAGTGCATCGAGACAATTGATTTATGTCAGTTAATGATAGATTTGACCTGAAAACATCATCTTTTTCTTCAGTTTTCTCTGTTTTTGACATAATAACCCTTAAATGTAATCTCATCATGATGATTAAAGTATGTAATTAGTAATTAAATATAAGAAAATATTTGATTTTCACTGAAAAAATGCAAAATATAAAGCAGGGGTGTCAAACTCATTTTCGTTCAGGGGCCACATTCAGCCAAATTCGATCTGAAGTGGGCCGGACCAGAGAAATAAAACATAATAGTATATAAATAATGTCAACTCCAAACTTTCTTTTACCTTTTAGAGCAAAAAAAGTAAAATTCTGTGATGAAAATGTTTACATCTACCAACCATCCTTTAAAATGATGTGAATAACACGAACAAACTGAAATTTCTTTAGAAAACTAAGTGCAATTTTAACAATATATGTCTCAGTTTATCATTTACACATGTAAATTACAACGTACAGATCACAGTGGATCTACAAATACACACAATATTTAATAACAGGCAGAATATTGTTAAAATTACACTTAAGACATTTCAAAATGTTTATATTTGTTGAGGTTATTCGTGTTTTCTGAAATGATAGTTTGATTTAGTATAATACAGTAAATGTCATGAAATTTTTTACATTTACAAAGAGAAAAATTTGGAGTTGAAGTATTTATAGGTATTATGATAGGATTTTACTGATCTGACCCATTTGAGTTAAATTGATCTGTATGTGGAACCTGAACTAAAATGATTCATATCCTAGTGTAATTTTGAATTTCACAAATTCATCCCAGGGGCCAGGACTGGACCCTTTGGTGGGCCGGATTTGGCCCCGGGCCGCATGTTTGACACCTGTGGTATAAGGATACTATTATGATATGTGGTGATAAATCACTTAAGAAAGGTTATATATAGAGAAAAATTCATTTGGGAACGGACATAAAAGTAGCACTGGGTCTTTATGGGTTAAATTGGTGTGTCAGTCGTATGGTTTTTGTGATGAAATGTTTTATACTTCTACTCCACTACATCTCAGAGGCAAATACATTTTTACCATCTTCTTCCTGTGCATTTTATCTACAAATATGTGATTGTTGTCATTCTAAGTGTTGCTTTATGAGGAATTATTATCATTTTTTATGCTAAATAATGTTCTTAAACCCTGTTGCACCGTCACACAGATGGAACGGCTGTTTTTTATGAATACATGGAAAGCTGATTTTGAATTTCTATTATTTTATTTGCAGATAGATAAAATACAAATACAATGGTAAAGATCTAATCGAGTTTTGTCAGACGTGACGTCATAAGCTTAAAGGTAGAGACAAGACACCAGTAAAAGCATTCAAATATGTAATTATGTAACACATGTAGGTGACTAGCTGTAGTAGTTACACCGCTTTAGAAGTATTTAACCTTTTCAGGCATGAATTATGAGAACCTTAATCAAGATTTTTTTTCCTGAGTGTTTTTATTCCTATTTAGGCATGAAGAAAAAACAATGTAATTGATTTTTTTTTTTTTTTTTTTTTTTTTTAATCAACAACAAAAATGTCCACTCAGCTACACCATGCATTTTATTCTTGAAGCAAAGAAACATGTATTTAAAACACAATATCATAAAGTGATATGAAAACAGTGAATGAACCATGTTTAATGCAGCTAATCTGATGTTTTCTCACATTTAAATATTCTCATACTAGTTATTACTCACTTCATGGAGATAATATGCAAAAAAATAAATATTAACAATTGATTTCCACTCAAGAACCAACCAAGAACAGCCAAAGTTACAATAATGGTATGAATTGCAGTTTATGAGATGATGCATAAGTGTCCACTGTGTTGGTTGATATGGAAGCTAAAACAACAAACCCATGAATATACAAGATTAAAGCTGTAGAGTAACTGTCCACTGTAGTGACCACTATGCATGAAAGGGTTAATGTAGGGAAATGATGTGGAGAAAATGTAGAAAAAACATTTTGAAGTTGCCTTAAAACAGTTGTTTTTATGGGAAAAAAACTGGCAGTTGTGGTTACCAGAATAATATTGTAAAAAAAAAAAAACCACATCTAACCATAAACAAATTTACAGAGTTACATGTGGATTTACATTTAAACATATATATTTAACCCTTTCATGCATGAATTATGAGAACCTTAATCAAGATTTTTTTTTTCCTGAGTGTTTTATTCCTCTTTAGGCATGAAAAAAAAACGTGATTTTTTTTTTTTTTAAATCAACCTGTTTTTTCATGGAGTTACAAAATGTTCCACTCAGCTACACCATGAATTTTATTCTTGAAGCAAAGAAACATGTATTTAAAACACAATATGATAAAGTGATAGGAAAACAATGAAATGAAACCATGTTTAATGCAGCTAATCTGATGTTTTCTCACATTTTAACATATCATATTAACACGTTATTAACTCACTTCATGGAGATAATATGCAAAAAATAAATATTAACAATTGATTTCCACTCAAGAACCAACCAAGAACAGCAAAGTTACAATAATGGTATGAATTGCAGTTTATGAGATGATGCATAAGTGTCCACTGTGTTGGCTGATATGGAACTAAAACAACAAAACGCATGAATATACAAGAGTAAAGCTGTAGAGTAACTGTCCACTGTAGTGACCACTATGCATGAAAAGATTAATAGGGATTTTAGGGTTAATGTAGGGAATGATGTGGAGAAAATGCAGAAAAAAACATTTGAAGTTGCCTTAAAACAGTTGTTTTTATGGGAAAAAACTAGCAGTTGTTGTTACCAGAATAATATTGTAAAAAAAAAACCCACATCAAACCATAACAAATTTACAGAGTTACATGTAGATTAACATTTTAAACAAATATATTTAACCCTTTCATGCATGAATTATGAGAACCTTAGTCAATCTTTTTTTCTTGAGTGTTTTTATTCCTTGTTGGCCATGAAAAAAACAATGCAACTGAAAATTTTTTATGGACCCTATTTTTCATGGAGTTACAAAAATGTCCACTCAGCTGGAACACCATGCATTTGACTTTTGAAGCAAAGAAACATGTATTTAAAACGCATTATCAGAACGTGATAAACTGTGTAAAAACTATGAAATGAAACATTTTTAAGCCACTAATGCCATTTTATCACATTTTATCATACTCTAATACTAGTTGTTACTCAATTCATGGAGATCATGAGGGAGGGCTTGTGATAAAGATATACAAGTATGTGGTAAGTGTGTGTAAATGTATGTTATAGGTGTGTATGTGTGTTGTGTATATATTGTAGGTTGTATATGTGTGTATAGATCTGTGTATGAATATGTATTTACAGGGTGGGGAAGCAAAATTTACAATATTTGATTGAAAGGGATTGAAAGACATGTATGACTGATTAGTTTATTGAAAGTCATGAGAATTTATTTGCCACAAGAAAAGGTACATAATAGACAATGTTTTTATTCTATGTGTCCTCTTCTTCTCAATAACTGCCTTCACACGTTCCTGAACCTTGCGCAAGTGTTCCTCAAATATTGGGTGACAACTTCTCCCATTCTTCTTTAATAGTATCTTCCAGACTTTCTCGTAATAGTTTTGCCATAGTCATTCTCTTCTTTCCATTAGAAACAGTCTTTATGGACACTCCAACTATTTTTGAAATCTCCTTTGGTGTGACGAGTGCCAGTCAGCAAATCACACACTCTTTGACGTTTGCTTTCCTGATTACTCATATGGGCAAAAGTTTCTGAAAAGGTAGGATAATAGTGTAGGTATGATTATGACATCAATATATGTTTGGTTTCAAAACAATTGACGTAATGCCTGCTGAGAAAAAACAAACTAAATGTTCATTGTAATTTGCTTCCCCACCCTGTACATATATGTGTTATTGTATTATGTGTTTATGTAAATCATATTATATTTGTTCATAATAATATAAAACCAGAAACCTAATTATTTACTAGTAAGTATCAGTCATATTATGGCATAGTGTATAGATACGATTAGACTAGGAATGTTATTATTGTTATTCATTATATAAGGAGAAGGGGTGGGAGTTATATAGTTGTACTTCTTCTCACTCCTTTTCCAATATGTATTATATGTCTTATGTTTAAGTGTTTGTTTATTTATTTTCTTCTGTTTGACATTCATATTCGAAATAAATACATCAATCAATCAATCAAAAATAATGTTGCAAAAAAAAAAGAACAAAAAACTGTTTATTTACAGTCTAATGACAATTAGCAATTGATTTACACCAAAACATATTACAGCAGATCAGGTTTATCAAGAACAGCAAAGTTTTTTTGTTTTTTTTTCCATTTTATTTATTTATTTAGTCAAGGACAAATCAAAATATTCATTAACCTTAAAAAGGACAGATGTAGTGTACCAGGTTCTAATACTAATGCTAATTTCCATCTGTAGTCCCTGAACAGGCTGATGTTCTCATTAAAAAAAAAAAAAAAGACATTAATAAAAGCTAAAACATTAAGAAACAGTAAAAAAAAACAAAAACAAAAGCATTTCTATAACTCTATCTATATAAACTATTCATTCACATCCAACCATTCACTCTTATTCGTCCCACTGCAGTCCGTCACACACATTCATGGTATGAACTACAGTGGATGGGATGGTGCATAAGCGTCCACTGTGTGTGGCTGATGTGGAACTAAAACAACAAAACCCATGAATATACGAGAGAAACAGCTGGAAAATAACTGTCCACTGGAGTGACCAGTATGCAATGAAAGGGTAACATCAATTTAACTGGACTGCACTTATATGGCACATTTATACACCGTCATGTTGCCTAAAGCACTTACAAAGCCACCAGGCCCAACTGTCTGGAAGCGATTTAGGGTTCAGTGGCACGTGGACAGTCGGAGCCGGGATTCGAACCGCTGATCCTTTGGTCATTGGACCCGCCTCTACCAACTGGGCCATAGCTGTCCGTTGGTTTACCTGTTTAAAATGTTAAATGTTTACTTTTTAAATTACATTTTATTTTTTAAAAAAGCAAATAGGCTGTTATTTCAATATTATAGTCTTGTAATTTAAACGCACCACATTGTTTTTCTATTTACAGTTTTATTTTCTCAAACAATAGAAATATATAATTTCTACATATAAATCTGGTTTTGATTACACACTCTTCCTGTAGAAACTGCAGCTATATTTGATTTAATCGTTAACACAAAAATCTTTTCAATTAAACAACTTTGCATTGTATTTTCGCTTACATTTTTTATGTTGCAGTTTTATTAACTTATTCTACAGTCTTTTTTTTTTTTTTTTTTTTTACAGTGTAGGTCTTTAAGGGTTAATCAGGGGTGTCAAACTCATGTTAGTTCAGGGGCCACATACAGCCAATATGACCTGAAGTGGGCCGGATGATTACAATAATAACACAATAATACATAAATAATATTGATTCCAAAATGTATGTCTAATTTCTATGTTTTAGAGTGAAAAAGTAAAATTACTGTATACTATCAACATTTTTACTCCTACAAACTATCTTTTAAAAACATGTGGAAAAACATGAACAACCATGACCAAAATTAATTATTTTTTTAAAAAGTGCAATTTTAACAATTTATGCCATTATTTGGCCTCAGCTTCTCATTTTCACATGTTCATTACAACTTACAGATCACAGTGGATCTACAAATACACAAAACGTTTAGTAACAGACAGAATAATGACACAATTACTCTTAATTCTCTTAAGACATTTCAGGTTATTCATATTTGTTTGGGTTTTTCACATTTTTTGTAAAAGCTAGTCTGTAAATGTAACATTTTGTGTAATTTTACTTTTTTTCCCCCCACTAAACAATGAGAAAAATTGCAGTTTTCATTATTTATAGTTTATTATGATAGTATTTTACTGGTCTGACCCACTTGACATAAATTATTTTAACATTCTTGATTGTTAACCCGCTGGTATCCAGGTGCGCCTTTTAGGCACACTTTGCACTTGTGTTAAAAAAAACTTCTTACTATTTTTCACAATGTAAATAAGGTTAGAATTCAAAGTTGTTCATTTTTGCATGATCTTTAAAATTCTGACCACCAACTCAAATTTGCACATTGTAAACAAAAGGAAATTACAAGACTAGCATCTGTCTCCCAAGTGTGCCTAAAATGCACTATTTCTTCCCATTTGATCTGTATGATTAGGGCTGACCTTGATTTACAAAAATAAAATCAAATTAGAGCAGAAAAAATAAATCAATACGTAATATTTAATAGTTGATTTATAGGTGTGCATTTTACGTACACTTGGTGACAGATGCTAGTATTTTTGAACATTTGATCTAGCGCCAAAAATAATAATGCAAATTAACCAATGTTGGAGTAAATCACTGACATATGCCAGGATGAAAAAATCAAATAATATGTGATCCACATTTATGTAGTATATTGAAAAAAATAATTTTTTGTGGTTTTTGCAATCCCAAAAAAATGGTTTGTTTACATTACAAACATGGCATTAAAGGGTTAAAAAATGTGAAATTATTGAGTATTTGGTATTTTTCTTTATGGCTCAAGTTGATGAAATAGAAAAAAGTGTAAAAGAATTAAAAACAAACTGAATGAAATTTTTTGTGACATTATTCCACAGTGCTTAGTAAGGGCCTTGCTGGACGGGATACCGGAGGGTTAATATCTTCAATGTAATTTTTGCGTTTTCACTAATTCATCCCGCGGACCAGATTGGACCCTTTGGCGGCCGGTTTTGGCCCCCGGGCCGCATGTTTGACACCCCTGGGTTAAATCAAGGTGGGGGCAGTAAAGTAGCTGAGGTGAGTTCAAATGTGCCAGGGACTATTTTATGAACAAAGAACGCTTTTATTTCTCCTATTATTCCACATGCACGTGCAGAACTTTAGTTTTTAAATGGATGTTTCCACAGTTTGATAAAATCTCCAAACGGACCCATGACAGGTCGGGTGTAATTTGAGGTTTCACTTCCATCTAAATGTGACTGACGTGATTCCCGTCTGCAGCTGTTACTCACCGTCCATTTTTATCCACTTGCACTGGGGTGTCATTGTGAAAACGCGGTGCTCAGTTCTGGTGGAGATGGCAGCTGTGTCCCACGGGTGGATGTGTGCACGAGACTCCACCCTGTTACAGGTGAGGGGCGGCGCGTGCGCGGACACCCATATAAAGAGTGTGTGCAGAGGTAAGATCATCCACAGACCATCAACAGACTGTACCGATCACGGAGACATTAACAGGAAAACCACCTCAGAGACCACTGTAAGTTACAACAACAACCCGCTTTTAAAAAAAAAAAAAATCAGATTAGTTGAATTTATTGATATTTAAATGCATTGTTGGTAATTGTTGTAGATGTTACTGTATTAAACAGATTTGAGTTGTGCAGGGTTTTTGTAGAAATCAGTGTGTTTTATTTGGATTAATTTATTATTATTATTATTATTATATTATTATTATTATTATTATTATTATTATTATTATATTATTAGTATTAGGTTTGACTCAACTACACATGTATAAGTACAGGGCAATGAAAAGGAGATTTTTTTTGTCGGACATTATTATTATTATTATTAGTAGTAGTAGTAGTAGTAGTAGTAGTAGTAGTAGTAGTAGTATTAATAATAACAATAAAATAATAATAATAATAATAATAATAATAATAATAATAAAGTAAGTAAAAGTAAATAAAGTAAAAAGTCAAGTCCAAGTCAAGTCAAGTCAAGTAAAAAGTAAAGTAAAGTAGTAAAATAACTTATTGTCCCTTGGGGGAAATTCATCTTAATCATTCGTATTCATTCATATTAGTTGACTCAACTGTATTATTACACATGTATATGTACAGGGCAATGAAACGGAGATTTTTTGTCAATTATTGTTATTATTATTATTATTATTATTATTATTATTATTATTATTATTATTATTATTATTATTAATAAAGTAAAGTAAAAGTAAAATAAAGTAAAAAGTCAAGTCAAGTCAAGTAAAAAGTAAAGTAAGTAAAGTAAGTAAATAAACTTTATTGTCCCTTGGGGGAAATTCATCTTATTCATTCATATTCATTTATATTAGGTTTGACTCAACTGTATTATTACACATGTACAAGTACAGTGCAATGAAACACAGATAGCATCTAATAAGAAGTGCAATAATTAGTAAAATATGTGCAGATACTCAGCATCTGCAGTATGTACATATATTTATTATTAGTATTATTATTATTATTATTGTTATTATTATTATTATTATTATTATTAGGTTTGACTCAACTGTATTATTACACATGTACAAATACAGGTCAATGAAACGTAGATAGCATCTAATAAGAAGTGCAATAAGTAGTAGAATATGTGCAGAATGTTCAGCATCTGCAGTATGTACATGATATTATTGTTATTATCATTATTATGATCCACGTTTGTAGAATAGCCTGCCTGAAGACCTGAGTGTTGATGTTTTTAAAAGCAAACTCAAGACCTACCTTTTTAACCTAGCTTTTAATTAAACTTCATCTCTTTATTTATTTTGTATTTATTACAATTATTGTGTATTTATCTATTCATTCACTTCTATGAATCTGCTTTGTAGATGGCATTTTATTTTATTACTTATTATTTTTATTTTATTTTGACTTATTTATTTACTTATGTATTGGTTGATTTAAATTGCTTTCTAGTTTGAGTTTTTATCCTGCCTCTGGTGTTTCCTCACTTATGCTCGTGCTTCCTCAGCTCCCATCTTTTCTCATGAAGGCTGTTCTTATTTCAGTACCGACCAATAGAAGATCTTTCTGTATGTGTGCATGCGTGTGTTTTATTGTTATTGTGTGAAGCCCTTTGTGTTGCACGTTTGCATGAAAAGTGCTATATAAATAGAATTGATTAATTAATTGATTGATTGATTTATTGATTGATAAGGTGGTACTTCAGACATAAAAACAGGTGGATGTGTTGTGATAATATCCAGATAATAGGCAGATGGAAGTACTGTGGACACACTTGCACAGATGGAGTATAAATGTGTCCATGTCTGATGCCGATGAAAAACTGAGAACTGCATTTTACCTTTTTTATGTAAATTACTGATAGGGTTAGTGGTTAAAAAAAGTTGACAAGATTTTAGCTCGTTTAGCTTTTGATTGATTGCTGGTTGCTGTTTTGGTCTTTAAGCAGTGAAATAAGTAAAATAATAAAACTAGAAGCACTCAGAGAGCACAGACCTCCGCCAAGGCTGATCAGTGGCCCCCCCTTGGGCCCCCCCCACGCCAAGGAGGTTATGTTTTTGGCCAGGGTTTGTTTGTCTGTCCGTTTGTCCTGTCCGCTAGTGTGCAAACATAACTCAAAAAGTTATGGACAGATTTTGATGAAATTTCAGGGTTTGTTGGAAATGGGCCCCCCCGTGGGGCCCCCCACCCCCGATCACCACCAAAATTTAATCATTTCTTCCTTATCCATTTCCAACAAACCTGAAAATTTCATCAAAATCTGTCCATAACTTTTTGAGTTATGTTGCACACTAACGGACAGACAAACAGACAGACAGACAGACGAACAAATAAACTAGAAGCACTCGGAGAGCGCAGACCTCCGCCAAGGCTGATCAGTGGCCCCCCCTGTGGGGCCCCCCACCCCCAATCACCACCAAAATTTAATCATTTCTTCCTTATCCCATTTCCAACAAACCCTGAAAATTTCATCAAAATCTGTCCATAACTTTTTGAGTTATGTTGCACCTAACGGACAGACAAACAAACAGACAGACAGACAGACAAACAAACCCTGGCAAAAACATAACCTCCTTGGCGGAGGTAAAAAAAAAAACAACAGTTAAAACATGATACAGTCATTTGAAGCACATGCAGACAGAAGATGAGTGACTGGAATTTCATTTGTTAATCAGAACAAAACAAGAAACGTGCAAACCTGAGTGTGTTTTTTATGTACTTTATTGGTTCCTAGATTTCCACAGTAGCACCTAAACAGCCGTTCACAGGTAAACAGCAGGGAAACCTGGGATATCTCCAGGATGGAGTCCTCCTCCAGGAGTCTTCTCTGGTCTGCAGCACTCATCCTCACACTGTGGTGCTGTTGTAGTAAGTAGACCTCAAAAGACATGAACATGTAATTTAGAACAGCCTTTTTTCATAAATTTAACCGTTTTTAATGTGTCCTCCTTACCTACTGCTGAAAAGTAAGAAATGTGCATCATCTTATCCTTATCTTCAGATGCTCAGCGCCTGGACTCCATTTCTCCACGCACTGGAGCAGAATGGAGGAACAGAACTTACCCTTTTGGGGGAAGGTAAGACTCTTATGGCGTTGAAATTCCGTTGCATTAGAAAAATGGTTCCTTGTTTTTTGGGTGTTTGTTGATTGTTATGTTTTATTTGATTGCTGTTGTTGTTCACTTTGTCATATTGTTTACTTTATTGTGTATTCATTTGTGTTGCCTTCAAGGACTTATGTATGTATGTATGTATGTACTTATTTATTTATGTACTTTTCTGTAGGGATGTTCAATAATATCGGCGGGCCAATATTATCGGCCCGATATTGGCATAAAAATGTAATATCGGTGAATATCGTTATCGTTTTTTTTTTTGTCTGTCATTAAAACTGATAAAATAATGCCTTGATTTCGCTGGCATTTACTGACACATAAACAAAGCATTGTTTGTAGCTGAAAGAAATGTGCAGTTTTCAAAATTGTACAGTAGAGTTGCCACACTGTAATAGACTCATGGAGGGAGGGAGAGAAAATAAATAAATATGGCATTTTTTCCACAACTTAAGTTGAAGTATGTATTCTTTGCACAGACAGTGTTTACATTTTGAAAGCCTTGTTGCATTTGAGAATGCATCCAATGGGGCATCACAATAACATTAGGCATGATGTGTTAATTCCATGACAGGAGATATGTGATGTTACCTAAAATTAGTTTAATATCCACATATATCGGCAGCGGTTATCGGTAGATATCGGAATCGGAAATTAAGCGTTGGACAATATCGGCATATCGGTTTTTGGCAAAAAAGCCAATATCGGACATCCATACTTTTCTGTTATGTCAGTATGGGTGTGTGTTTTTCTCTGGAAAAGTGCAGTAATCAAACACGGTTATCATGATAATTAGAATTGAACGTTATATTAACCGTTTGCAATTTTACCACGGTTTATACATTATACCGGTAATCGTTACATCCCTACTCATAACACAACAATTAATAACAGAAAACGTGCACTTTTTGCCATCCAATAATCTATGTGTGCCAGAATCCACACAAGGTCCCACACCAGACTCATAGGATTTTTTTTTTTTTTTTAAAACAGGAAGCAAAATTAAGGGAAAAAACCCAAAACACAATGATTTACTGTAATGCCACTGTATTTTATTTTATTTATTTTGTTTTATTTATTTATTTTATTTCGAACATGCAAAGAAAAAATAAGACAAAACAAAGCAAATTAAGACATAAACAAAATAACATTTAAATGGACAGATCTATCTTCAAGCACATAACAAGTCTGAGTATGCATGGTCAAAAAGGAGTAGGAAGAAGTATGAACTTATTTAATCCTACCCCTCGGTGCTTCACACCTAATGTGATGTTATGTGTTCATGCTGTTGAAGAATTTTGTGAGAAAATAAAAATGTTTAATCAGTTCATCATGCTAAACCTGTTTATTCATTAGGACTTCTTACTTAATTTATTACTTGTTTTGACATCCTTAACCAGAAAAAACTTCAATTAAATACATTTTTTGTCCAATATTTTTGCATTATTTGCAGGTTTTGCCCAGGAATCGCAGTTTCAGCTGAATCCAGACCCTGACACTGGATATGCTGTGATTCTGGTGTCAGACACTCTGTCTGTCCCCTGTGACGTGGAGAGAGATTCAACACACGCACCATGATCACATGTTACACCAGGTAACACAGACTCACAGAAAACACAGTCTGCATCATGCTATGTAGCCTTGAAATCTGTCTAAAATCATTCATCTCATCTGTTTCAGACCAATGCCGGATGGACAATACGTGGCCCATGTCATCGTGGACGGAGTTCCCATTCCCGATAGCAAAATCTGCAGAGGCAGTTACAAACCGTACCACTGCAGCATTTATGTGAGTTTCCTTTTTTGCTATTTACTAAAATTTTACATTTAAATACCAAATAAATATGTCAGAACCAAAGTGGAGGATCTATCTCACAAATGAAAACCTGACCTCTGTATCGTTTGTGCACACACATTTATGTTCTGCACGCATGTACATGAAAGCTACAGATACTAGTGTTGAAAAAATAGACCGAACTGACTGATTGAACTTATTTACACAAGTCAAAGTGAAAAAGAAGCCTCCAAATGACATTACAGATGGAAGTACTATGGACATAATACACATAATATATTAAAATCATATATTGCTGTGTTCATGCTTTGTAAAAATCACTTCACCTGATACTGAAAATCTGAATGGATGTATACAACTATAAGTAGAATTTGGCCACTTCTCAACTAACATTACTGATAATAATTAGCGTAAAACAATGTTGGTTTTATGAAAAGAAGGATGCGAGGATAGAAAAACACTGACCTTACCAACTAATGATATGATAAACATATCAAGTAATTTTAGCGATTTAATACTTTACACTTACTGTCACATTTAATAATAATAATGTCAAACTTACCTCCCTACCAAAGTTAGCTACATATGCTAATTAGCGGGCTAGTTTTTTTTTTTCTTCTTTTTTTTTTTTTTTTTTATTATTATTGAACAATGACCAATTGAACATTATATATACATAACAGTATACATCAAAGTTGGATTAAAATAAATAGTCACATTTCACAAAATATTTTACATTTCCAATACATAGAAACAAATGTACGCAAAATAAATAAATAAATAAATAAATAAAATAGAAAAATAAATAAAAATAAAAATAAAAAAAAAGCTCGAAGGTATAAAATATAAATTATATAAATTAAATAAGATTATATGTTTGACTTTTTTAAAATTTTATTTGCTTTAGAGTTTCTAATGTTCTTCAAATTATCTAAATATTTGGAAAAATGTGCTTTAAAAACAATAATGTTTGGACGCTGATGTGCAAATTTAGTGCAATGAATGTGAAACTTGCAAATATTACTAAAAGGTTGATGATATATCTTTTATCTGGATTTATTTTATCAATTTGTGAAAGTCCAAATAAAACATTAGCAGGCTAGTTAATTAATGCTAACATTAGCTAATGCGCCTAATGTATGTCAGTTTTTGTTATTAGGTTCTGCTAAAATTCAGGACATGACAGAATATACTGTCAGTCTAACTCCTATGACAGAGCTGCTTATCACTGGGAAAAATAAGATTTATTCAGTCAACAACAGCTCTGAACATCCAAAGTTGAGTTAGCATTAGCTGTAAATCAGGTTGCTACTTTGTGCTAACAATCTGTTTAATGGTTTCAAATAACTTTCTTTACTTAAAATTGAAGGAGAACTGAAATCTACAAGAATATTAAGTGTAGAACAAACATAAAAAGCTGGTGTATCTCTGTTAGAGGGGTACAACTGTGGAATAATCTGGAGCAAAACTTAAAAATGTCTTCTTCAGTTTGTACATTTAAAAGGATGTATAAATCCACTATAATAACAAAATATAGAACATTATAGAAGTACGCATAAAATAAGATATTATTGTAGTTAATTGGTTATCATGATAAGAAGATACTAGGGCTGAACGATATGGACAAAATTTCATATCGCGATATTCATGCCAGATATCTCGATAACGATACGATATGATATGACTACGGGTTCGGTGAAAATCAAGCATTTTTCAGAAAAATACAAACATCATAATACAAAAGAATGTGGAAAGTGCAGGTTTATTTATAAGAACTCACTGCCAGTCATCAACATTAACATAAAGTACGAATAAATGAAATTTGTTGTGACTTCCAGAGCTGTAAATGCAGGGTGAGCGTGGGGGAAATCTATATCTATATATATATCTTGCACTTGCTTTTCTTAATCTGCCTGTACATGCAATTTTTATCATCTGTTTTTGTCGAGTGTGTGTGTATGTTGTATGTATTCTTGTAACTATGTGTTGTGTTGCTGCTGCCTATCTTGGCCAGGACACCCTTGTAAAAGAGGTTCTTAATCTCAATGGGACATTTCCTGGTTAAATAAAGGTTAAATAAAAAATTTAAAAAAAAAATCATTTATATCGTTGCTTTTTCGATATTAATATCTTGAATGTTCATATCTAGATATCGATATGATAATGATATATTTTTCAGCCCTAGAAGATACTATCATATTTATTGATCATTGCATTTGGAGTAAATATTTCGAGTGCATATTAAAAACGGTTGATTAGGCAAATCTGATTGTGTGCGAAGTGACTACAAAAAGTGTACATGAATGGTTTGTATGGATGTTTTGTGTTATTGTAAAAAATATACAAAAGAAAATGTGTGTTAACAAAGCAAAGGAAGTGGATCTAGTTTGATTATTAGTTTGTAAAAAGGGGGTGGGAGTCAATAAGTTATACTTCTTTCCACTCCTTTTCGAGCGCAGAAAAATCGTATTTATTTATTATTTTTTTAACCATATTGTATGATTCTTTGTTATCTGATAATTCTATGTGCTCGAAATAAACTACTACTACTTAAAAAAAGGTCCAATATCCATCCACATTTTCGATATCCACTGTATTTTCAGTTCCTGATCAAAAGGGAAATGATTAAGTGGTAACAATTTGTTAGTTCCATGTATTTACAACTAAAATACCAGAGTGGGACGTTATCCTTGTGTTTGCAATATTTAATATTCATCTACTATAAAAATATAATAAATCAGGACAATGGATGTTTTTTTTCAACTTTTGCTCAAAGTTTAGACCCTAATGTTAATAAAAGTACATCAAAAGTGTATTTTAGTGCAAACTTTAATGTTCAAACATGATTTTTAATCTTTGTGGCGTGAAATATACGCTATTAAAAATCTCCGACTCGAACAATTAATTTATGCATATCATCGTCAATCCAACCGAAAAAAAAACAGGCGAGGATAAAAAATTCTCATTTCTCTTTTAGTTTGTTACAGTTTACTCAGGCATGGTAATAGATACAATATTTTAGACAATGGGAATAGATTCTGTGAGGTCTGTAAATGTCCACAGACACCAAGAACATCCATATGAACCTTATTATTGTGAAGTAATTCTTCATTTACTTTGGGTATGTCTTTTTAGGCGTTTTTTTCCCTGAAAATATGGTCAGGGTTAAACAGGTTAAGCTTGTAACCATGAGCGTAACGTCAGAGGAAAATGGGCACCATGTAAATATGTAGAACACAGGTGTCAAACATGTGGCCCGGGGGCGAAATCCAGCCCGCCAAAGGGTCCAGTCCGGCCCGTAGGATGAATTTGTGATATGCAAAAATCATACTGAAGAAAATATCAATCAATGGTGTAAAAATCATTTTAATTCAGGTTCCACATACAGACCAATTAAATCTCAATTGGGTCAGAGCAGCAAAATACTATATAAATAACCTATAAATAATGAGAACTGCAGATTTCATCTTTGTTTTCGTGTAAAAAAAAAAAAAAAAAAAAAGTAATATTACATGAAAATGTTTATATTAACAAACAAAAAAATGTGAATAATCTGAACAAATATGAACAACTTGAAATGTCTGAAGAGAAGTAAATGCAATGTGAGTGAGTGAGTGAGTGAGTGAGTAAGAGAGAGAGAGAGAGAGAGAGAGAGAGAGAGAGAGAGAGAGAGAGAGAGAGAGAGAGAGAGAGAGAGAGAACTAATACTGCTGCTACTACTATTACTGATCCAACCTGGATAATATAAAAAATGGATTATATCTGATTCTCTCTCTCTCATTCTCACACACATACACACACACACACACTATACAGTCCATAGCACTACTGCTATTTATATTAATACTACTACTGCTATTACTACTACTACTACTACTACTACTACTGTTATTAAACTTCTATTACTACTGCTATTACTAATTTCTCTTTTAGTTTGTTACAGTTTACTCAGGCATAGTAATAGATACAATATTTTAGACAATGGGAATAGATTCTGTGAGGTCTGTAAATGTCCACAGACACCAAGAACATCCATATGAACCTTATTATTGTGAAGTAATTCTTCATTTACTTTGGGTATGTCTTTTTAGGGCGTTTTTCGCCTGAAAATATGGTCAGGGTTTAACAGGTTAAGCTTGTAACCATGAGCGTAATGTCAGAGGAAAATGGGCACCATGTAAATATGGTCTGTTTCTCGATCAGTCGTTCTGTTAGATTTTTGGCCTTTTTCACACTGTTTTATCTATTCTTACTATTGCTCCTCTCAGGTTGCCTGGTATCGCACACCTACTATATACTCTGTGACTCCAGTCAGCACCCTTCCAGGTAAAATATAGTATCTGTCTATATTATACAGGGATTTTTATTTTCTTAATGCACCTGAAAAATGAACCTTTGAAAATAAATCTCTTCTCTCAAAACAACACAGGGAGCGTTTTGACTATACGTGGCCGGATATTTACTGATGTGTACGGGAGCAACACTGCAAAGAGTTCAAATGGTGTCAATGCCAGATTTCTGAGGTAAAAAGAAACAGATGTATAGTTAGATCAACTTAAAGCTTTTGTCTAATTCAAGCATTACCTGTAATATTGGAAAAAGTTCTGATGACGAGAATCTATCCCACTAACAAAAACTTTTCATTAACTGAAATCTATTTATTTGATCATTAACCCTTTCATGCATACTGGTCACTACAGTGGACAGTTCTTCTCCAGCTGTTCTCTTGTATATTCATGGGTTTTGTTGTTTTAGTTCTATATCAGCCAACACAGTGGATGCTTATGCATCATCCCATACACTGACATTCATACTATTACTGTAACTCTGCTGTTCTAGATAAACCTGATTTGCAAAAACATGTTTGAGCGTAAATCAATTGTTATTAGACTGTAATTAACAGTATGTAAGTTTTTTTTTTTTTTTGCATATTATCTCAATGAAGTGAATGATAAGTGTTTGTATTGCATAGTTTTCCATATCACTTTCTGATATTCGTTTTTAATTCATGTTTCTTTGCTTCAAAAATTTAACACATGACGTCCAGCTGAGTGAACATTTTTGTAACATCTTAAAAAAAAACAAAAACAAAAAACTTGATTGCATTGTTTTTTTCATGCCTGTAGAGGAATAAAAACACTCAGGAAAAATATTGTGGCCAAGGTTGTCGTAATTCATGCATGAAAGGGTTAATATGATTGTTTGTGTGGTAACTTTGAATGGTCTTGTGTATTGCAGAGCCTACGTGACAGGAATGCCGTGTGAGCTGCTTAAACCCGACTCAGATGACCTGTAAGTTATGTGTCAAGATATGAAAAAAAAAAAGGATAGCATCATTAATCATTCCGAGTTAAATGTATTTAAATGTATTTAGTTTCGCTGAAAATAAAGTGGTAATAATAAAAATCACATTTTGATTCATGTTTTGTTAATACTACTCATTGTTTTTTTAAGATACCTTCTGAAACTGGACAGTGAACAGTCTTGGTGGGGATACATGAGCTGCAGGATGACGGGAAGTTACGTTGGTAAGATTAAAGCAACTGTCAGCAGAAAAAATATTAAAAACACCCTTTTTCCAATATGCTAACTATGTTTTGTGTCCAACAGGGCATCACAACATGAGTTACATTTTGGATAGTCACTATGGAAGGTAAAGAATGATACTGAATTACTTTTAACTTTCATTTGCTAAATGCGTATTTGAGCTCCAAGTAAAATATCACAGGGTTTGAAACAGCACAGAACGTAATAACTGTTATTTCTAATACTTACACACTATTATTATCTAAATGTAGATTGGTACAGTTCGTTACAAATGGATTTAGTCAATGACGCATTGACAAAAAAGAAAGAAAATTTTTCATTCATTTTCAGTGTCTGTTTTCGATGAGTAAAACCAGCCAAGAAGTTTATGAGCCTAAAAAACACACATAACAGAGTGGAAAATATTAAATAATTGTGTCTTTCAGAATTCTGTATTTGTATTCTGTAATCTTTCATTCCTTTTCATTACCATGGGATATTTCGGAAAACAATAATATTCCAGGCAAGTCATTTTTTTTCATACCATTAAAATTATACAATCATTTACACATTTAATAGATAATCTTACAAGTCAATTCAGACACACCTTGGAAAACTGTTAAGGTGTCCGACTTTCTATTGAAAAACTACACACCTAAAGTCATTTCACAGAAAAAAAAAAAAAAAAGGTGTTTTTTTCTACTCCAACTTTATTGGCTTGTAAAATTATCTTTTAATTTGACAACATTATGTGTGTAAATGGTGGCCCAATATGCTCATTTTTTTCCCAGAGTTATGGGTCTCACCAGAAGGGGCTGGACTTTGTCATTTTATAATGCGTCACATGTAGATATTAGGCTTAAACTCCCCTCAAATCCAGGAGTTCTGAAATACATCCATATCATCTTGTAGGTTAAGCAAATTCTGCTTGACTAGATTTAAAATAAAAAAAAAAAAAACAACAACACTAGAATAAAATGTGTCCACTGAAAGATCATATTAGACCTTAAAACTACAATCTAAACTTTTTAATTAGCTTTTTTTACTGGTGACAAAGAGATTTCTAAAAAACAAAAAGCATCACATTTAACCAATTTGCATCTCTAGGAACAGAGGACGAAACTGTAACAGGGTTGGGTCCAATTGATACTCGAGCCTTTTGCACCATGGGCCTTTTTTAATAGCATAGAATGGTGTATTATAAGTTGAAGTAGGAGCCAGGACAGTAATGCTATCCTTTAAAGCACAGGTGTCAAACATGCGGCCCGGGGGCCAAATCCGGCCCGCCAAAGGGTCCAGTCCGGCCCTTGGGATGAATTTATGAAATGCAAAAATTACACTAAAATATTAGCAATCTTTTAGTTCAGGTTCCACATTCAGACCAATTCAGTCTCAAGTGGGCAGGACCAGTCAAATACTATCAAAATAAAAACATAAAAATAATGATAATTCCAAATTTTTCTCTTTTTACACATGTATTTACACTAAAACAAAGTATAATTTCGCAAAAAAAATGTGAATAACCTGAACAAATTTGAACAACCTGAAATGTTTTAAGAGAAATAAGTAGAATTTTAACAATATTCTGCCTGTTATTAAATGTTTTGTGTGTTTGTAGATCCACTGTGATCTGTAAGTTCTAATGTACATGTGTAAATGATAAACTGAGGCAGAATATTGTTAAAATGACACTTATTTTTTCAGTTTGTTCATGTTATTCACATCTTTTGAAAGGATAGTTTGCAGATGTAAACCTTTTCGTAATGTAAATTTACTTTTTTTTTTTGCTCTAAAACAGAGAAAAGTTTGGACTTGACATTACTTATATATTATTACATTATTATTTTACTGGTTCGGCCCACTTCAGATCTAATTTAGCTGAATGTGGCCCCTGAACTAAAATGAGTTTGACACCCCTGCTTTAAAGAGTTGTTCAGTAGCAGGAGTCATGCTTTATTACATTTGTTACATTAGTAAAACCAGTAAAATAAAATAAAAAAAAGTGCATATTACAAGCAAGAAAACAGTTATTTCAGACAGATTTAATATTCTTAGGAAAAGGTGTCATAGTAGTTTCACTTTTAAAATAAGGAACACAGTCTTGTTCCTCTGCTTGTATATTATGCAAATCATTATTTTAGGAAAATCTTCTAAAAATCTTCTAATTTGTATTGAAAAAATGTTTGATATCTTCTTATACAGGGTGGGGAAGCAAAATTTACAATGAACATTTAGTTGTTTTTTTCTCAGTAGGCATTACGTCAATTGTTTTGAAACCAAACATATACTGATGTCATAATCATACCTAACACTATTATCCATACCTTTTCAGAAACTTTTGCCCATATGAGTAATCAGGAAAGCAAACGTCAAAGAGTGTGTGATTTGCTGAATGCACTCGTCACACCAAAGGAGATTTCAAAAATAGTTGGAGTGTCCATAAAGACTGTTTATAATGGAAAGAAGAGAATGACTATGAGCAAAACTATTACGAGAAAGTCTGGAAGTGGAGGAAGCAACAAAAAACGTACCAAAGCTTTTATTAAAGCTCTCAAATCCAAAATCCTAAAGGATCCAACCAAATCCATGAGAAAAATGGCAATTGAACTTGAGGTAGACAACAAGACCGTTAGAAATGCAGTAAAATATGATTTGAAGGTTTAAATTCTCATGACTTTCAATAAACTAACTGGTCATACACTGTCTTTCAGTCCCTGCTTCAAAATATTATAAATTTTGCTTCCCCACCCTGTAAAAAAAAAAATACAATTGAACTTTTTGCAATTTGATAAATAAGAACAATACAACAGCACAAACAACACTTTTTCACTCTTTTTCTTTCAAATCTGTAGGAGTTTGCCCGAAAAGTCGGTATACAGGATCACGTCTTTGGGGAAGCTCGGCATGTTGCAGACTTACGCAGGTATGAAAGAAACATGTGATGACAAGTGAAACGGTAGCTTTTAGTACCAGTTCTGCCGTTCTTTTCAGGTACAGTAAAGTGTTTTTGTCATTTGTTTTGTTCAGATGTGAAAGGAGTCACACCATCCTCCGGCAGCGTCATGGGCGGAACCTTCATAACCATCCACGGTCGCTTCTTTGATGAAACCGATCACCCTGCTCGTGTTCTGGTCGGAGGTAATCATCACTATCTTTACCTAAATCTACCCTAGAGTCGTGCCAACTCTTTTAATCAATAGCACGAGATGTTCGGTATGAACAGATGTGAGTTTCCACCAAACGAGACACTTAATGATGCATTGTTCAGGAGTGTTAAGTCACGCGGTGGTGATAATCCTCTTCAACAAAGCTCAGTGTGTGCATTCTTTAAACAAAAGAGGAGATGTGAAGCTGTTGCACCACAGACGAAAGAATCTTCCAAATGTTCAGAGGCTCATCAGACCATGACGAATGACTGACGACACTGGGTTTCGTAAAGTCTCACATGTCACTCGACCTTCGAGTCTGACAGGTTAAGTAGGTCTATTGTAACAGGGCTATTAACAAATCACTTCACAACTTTACTCATTCAAATCAAATTAAAGTTATTTGTCATGTCAGCATATAAAATACACAGAGACGAAACGCTGTTCTCAGGTCCGATTGTCAGCAGCATTCAGTAAATACAATAAAATACTGATAAAAAATAATAAAAATACTGATAAAAAAAACAAAAACTCCTAAAAAGTTACCCATAAATAACTAGGATTATTATTTCTAAAGTGCTTCTTCAGTTTGTGCATTTAAAAGGATGTATAAATCCACTATAACAACAAAATATAGAACATTATCTGAATAAATGAATATCGAGTTATAACACAGAAGTACGCATAAAATATGATCTAGGTCTATTGTAACAGGGCTATTAAAAAATCACTTCACAACTTTACTCATTCAAATCAAATTAAAGTTATTTGTCATGTCAGCATATAAAATACACAGAGACGAAACGCTGTTCTCAGGTCCCGATTGTCAGCAGCATTCAGTAAATACAATAAAATACTGATAAAAAATAATAAAATACTGATAAAAAAACAAAAACTCCTAAAAAGTTACCCATAAATAACTAGGATTATTATTTCTAAAGTGCTTCTTCAGTTTGTGCATTTAAAAGGATGTATAAATCCACTATAACAACAAAATATAGAACATTATCTGAATAAATGAATATCGAGTTATAACACAGAAGTACGCATAAAATATGATCTAGGTCTATTGTAACAGGGCTATTAAAAAATCACTTCACAACTTTACTCATTCAAATCAAATTAAAGTTATTTGTCATGTCAGCATATAAAATACACAGAGATGAAATGCTGTTCTCAGGTCCCGATTGTCAGTAGCATTCAGTAAATACAATAAAATACTGATTAAAAAAATAATAAAATACTGATAAAAAAACAATAAAAAAAAAAAAAACGCCTAAAAAGTTACCCATAAATAACTAGGATTATTATTTTCTAAAGTGCTTCTTCAGTTTGTGCATTTAAAAGGATGTATAAATCCACTATAACAACAAAATATAGAACATTATCCGAATAACTGAAAATATCTAGTTATAACAAAAAAGTACGCATAAAATAAGATATTATTGTAATTAATTGGTTATCATGATAAGAAGATATCACATTTATTGATCAATATATTTGGAGTAAATATTTAACCCTTTCATGAATTATGAGAACCTTAATCAAGATTTTTTCCTTAGTGTTTTTATTCCTCTTTAGGCATGAAAAAAACAATGGGATTGATTTTTTTTTTTTTTTAATGAAACTGTTTTTCATGGAGTTACAAAAATGTCCACTCAGCTGGACACCATGCATTTAATTCTTGAAGCAAAGAAACATGTATTTACTGTCATACTGTGTGACAACTATGAAATAAATGTTTCTTATGTTGCTAATCTGATGTTTTCTCACATTTTAACATACTATAATAGTACTTATTACTCACTCAAATAATATGCAAAAAACAACAAAACACAACAACTTAAAAAAAAACAAAACAAACAAACCTGTTAATTACAGTCTGATAACAATTAACAACTGATTTACACTCAATATGTTGCTGCAGATCAGGTTTATCAAGAACAGGAAATGTTACAGTAACAGTATGAATTGCAGTGTATTATGGGATGGTGCATAAGCATTCACTGTGTTGGTTGGTATGCAAGTAAAACAACAAACTCCATGAATATACAAGAGAACAGCTGTAGAGTAACTGTCCACTGGAGTGACCACTGTGCATGAAAGGGTTAAAGTGCATGTAAATATTATAATTTATATTAAAATATAATAATAATAAATAAATAAATAAATAAATAATTGATTATGTAAATCTGATTGTGTGTGAGGTGATCAAAAAAGTGTATGTGAATGGTTTGTGTTATTGTAAAAATGTACAGAAGAAAATGTGTGCTAACAAAGCAACGAAAGTGGATCTAGTTTGAGTATTAGTTTGTAAAAAGGGGGGTGGGAGTCAGTAAGTTATACTTCTTCCTACTCCTTTTGGAGGGGAGAAAAATTTTGTTTGACC
The DNA here is from genome assembly GCF_902148855.1 of Sphaeramia orbicularis. NCBI lineage: Eukaryota > Metazoa > Chordata > Actinopteri > Kurtiformes > Apogonidae > Sphaeramia > Sphaeramia orbicularis. The sequence continues at coordinate 41,715,571 of NC_043967.1, read as the reverse complement.
ATGTTGTATGGTTCTTTGTTATCTGATGATTCTATTTGCTTGAAATAAAACTACTACTACTACTACAACAGTAAAGTGTCAATTAAGAGTGCATTCGAGGGCTTCAAAGTTCAACAAGAGTTAATTTAATTACGAAATGAAGAAAAAAACTGTAGCCATATTAACCCTTTCATGCATGAATTATGAGAACCTCAATCAAAATTTTTTCCTGAGTGATTTATTCTTCTTTAGGCATGAAAAAAACAATGCGATTGAAAATTTTCTTCTGAAAAAAAAAAAAAAAAGTAAAAATACATTAAAAAAAATAATAATGAAAAAAAAAAAAAAAATCTCATGAACCTATTTTTCATGAAGTTGCAAAAATGTCCACTCACTGGACACCACAACGTTTAATTTTTGACGCACAGAAACATGTATTTACTGATAAATTGTGTGAAAACTATGGGGAGGGCTTGTGATTCTGGGGGTTTGTGCTCAGGAGAGATCTACATAATGTTACCAATTCATGTCAGAAAAGATATGTAGTGTCTTCAAACTTTAATAAAGATATGTGTAAAAAAAAAAAAAAAAAGAACAACAAAATCCATAAATATACAAGGGAACAGCTGTAGAATCGCTGTCCACTGTAGTGACCAGTGTGCATGAAAGGGTTAAAGCAGTCAAAGTCATGAATGATAGTCAGTCATTTGGGATACATTTAGAAAGTTCAAAACATCACAGTTAAACAGTTTGGATCATATTTTATCAGAATAGTTCAAGAAAGTTAACATTACGCTTTATTTGTCATTTCAGCATATAAAATACACAGAAACAAAACACTGTACTCCTGATTGTCAGCAACATTTAGTAAAATACTGTAAAATACTGATAAAATGATAAAATACTGATAAAAAACAATCAAAAATACCCCCTCAAAAGTTAAAAAGTACCCATAATACTAAGATTATTATTTATAAAGTGTACAGCAGTAAAGTGCCAATTAAGAGTTCATTCCAGGGTTCAAAGATCAACAAGAGTTCATTTAATTAAAAAATTAAGAAAAAACTGTAGCCATATTAAAGCAGTCCAAGTAATGAATGATTAGTCAGTCATTTGGGATACATTTAGAAAGTTCAAAACATCACAGTTAAACAGTTTGGATCATATTTTATCAGAATAGTTCAAGAAAGTTAACATTACGCTTTATTTGTCATTTCAGCATATAAAATACACAGAAACAAAACACTGTACTCCTGATTGTCAGCAACATTAGTAAAATACTGTAAAATACTGATAAAAATGATAAAATACTGATAAAAAACAATCAAAAATACCCCTCAAAAGTTAAAAAGTTACCCATAAATAACTAAGATTATTATTTATAAAGTGTACAGCAGTAAAGTGCCAATTAAGAGTTCATTCCAGGGTTCAAGATCAACAAGAGTTCATTTAATTAAAAAATTAAGAAAAAAACTGTGGCCATATTAAAGCAGTCCAAGTAATGAATGATTAGTCAGTCCATTTGAGATACATTTAGAAAGTTCAAAACATCACAGTTAAACAGTTTGGGATCATATTTTATTAGAATAGTTCAGAAAAGTTAACATTAGACTTCATTTAAACGTATCCAAAATCACAGATAGGGCTGTCATTAAATTTTGATTGATGATTAATTGTTACATAAATTATTGCAGTTAATGATGATTCAACTGGTCACCCTGGCACTGGTCTTTTGTTCTTCTTCCATCCGGCAGACGCTATCGTTCTCTCAAATGTTCTACCTCTCGGTCTGCCAACAGTTTCTTCCCAGTGCTGTGCGTAACCTTAACAACTCCATATCACATACTATAATGTATGGTGTGTGTTTTATTTTTGTATTTGTGTATAAATAACACACTTTATATTCATGCACTTTGTCCAAGTGAGCGTCAGTTTATCTACGGGGGCACCTGTCTTTTTATTACTCTATTCATGTAATTTTTCTTGTTTTTTTTTACCTTGTACTGTCTTTTATGTATTTTTATGTTGAGCTCCTACAACTCATTTTCCAATGCAGTTTTCCTGCAAATGGCAAATAAACTGATTCTGATTCAGATTGTATTTTGCCACTAGTCATGTGTAAGTGTAAGAAAAAGGTTAATTTTCTAGTACTCATCACTGGCACACATGCATGCTTGATTTAGGTTCAGTTATTGATATATTTTTACTGAAAAGTCACTTTTTCTTCAGTTTTCTCTGTTTTCTGATATAATAACCCTTGCCTTTAATCTGAGCTTTATGAACATCTACATGATCAGTGAATTAAACACAGGAAATACTTGATTTTCACCGAAAAAATGCAAGATATTGAGGATAATGTTATAATAAATGGTAATAAATCTAGCAAGAAAGGTTAATATAGAGAAATAGAAAAGCACTCAAGAGAGCTCAGACCTCCACCAAGGCAGATCAGCCCCCCCCCCCCCCATCACCACCAAAATTTAACTATTTGTTCCTTGTGTCAGAATCAACATTTCCTGAAAATTTCATGAAAATCCATCCATAACTTTTTGAGTTATCGTGCTAACAGAAAAAACAGACAGACAAACCCGATGAAAACATAACCTCCACCATTTCACTTGGCAGAGGTAAAAATTCATATTATATATAAATATTCATATTCATCTGCCATAAAAGTAGCGCTGGGTCTTCATGGGTTAAAATTGCTTTGTTTTAAAATTTGTACATTGTTGTGTCATCTGCATATCAAACACAAAACAATGGAGCTGGTCCAGTGAAAAAGTTGCGTAAATATGACCGACATTCAATCACTAACAGTTCATTTCTTCCAGGCCTGCCTGTGAAGACATCAGCGTATCTGACGACATGATTACATGCATGACTCCTGAGCAACCGATGACGATACCAGGACAATCTACCCATGTGAGATATTCCTCTTCTGTTTTTTTTGACAAGATAAATACGTCTTGTACTAACGCTGTGTCATTGTCTCATCATGTTAAGCCCAAATCACGCTGTAAAGAATTTCAAGCATCTTGTTTTCTACTTATCAACAAAGCTGCCGTATCAAAGCACGTTCACGTATCAGAGTTCATCAGGACTTTGAAGTGCTGTGTACTGTGACAGCATCGTAAACTATGTGGCAATAACAAGGGCACATGTTTCCACTCACACGTTATACAAAATATTTGTGAATAGAGCTGACCTCATTATCAAATACTTCTACGTGTGGAATTTACCCAGGAAAAACAGTCTGAAAGTGATAAAAGCTTAAATTTCATGTTTTTAATTTAATTTAATTTAATTTAATTTAATCAGTAAAACAAGGATATTTTCAGTTGTTCACATGACTCATACATATGCAGTAATGGACCATAAAAATCATTAAAACACGTCTAAGATCTATGAAGGACAAAAGAAGACACTTACAAATGACAAGGAAAAACACACTCAAACATATTATAGAAAAAACAACAAAAACAAGCATAATAGGAAGCCTGTCACACAGAAAGTGCATTTGTGCTGTACAATTAAAAATGAACATATATCAGTACGTAAATATATAAATACACCTACATATTCGGGGTGCTTCTATGAAACTGGTCCCTAAAAACAGGACATGGGACTAAAAATTCAAACCAGATGTAGACTAGTGTTTATGAAGCAAATTGGAAGCACTTTGGATGTATTTTAAAATAAATACTTACTGAGATAAAAGAGAACTATTTATCAGATAAAACACATTTTTATATTATTTTACATTATGTTTAATACAAAATCTGCATGTAACACGGTCAAAAGGACACGAAAATTACGCACTACTATTTTTAAAAAATATATATATCTCTTTATTCTCTTACAGGGACATTTTGGGAATTTTAACTAATTATGCAAGGCAGAGTGTTTGACAAAAATGACCGCTGTTGCGAAATCATTTCCAATTTATATGCGTTTAACTGGTAGGTTCTGTATTTAACGCCAGTGGACACGATACGTTACATACAAAATCTGGAATGAGGACTTAGATTCATGAAAAACCTGCACGTCTGGATTAGAAAACCACTAGGATCATCAAATTTAACACAGTGTCTTTATTTATAGCGCTATATGAGACCATTGATTTGCCTTCAAAAAAAAGCTTTTACAACAGTTCGTAAAGCTCATTACAATGACCACACCAACCCACTTTTTCTCCAGTCAGTAGACTTCAAATTATTAGATTTGGTGGATTACTAAACAGCACAACTCATGTTTAGGGCATCAACAAAATGTCTTCCAGGTAATATTCGAAAATTATTCAAAGACAGAGGTTCTCAACATAAATTCAAGTAATGGACCATAAAAATCATTAAAACACATCTAAGATCTATGAAGGACCAAAGAAGACACTTAAACATGACAAGGAAAAACACACTCAAACATATCATAGAAAAAACACACAAAATAAGCATAATAGGAAGCCTGTCACAGAAAGTGCATTTGTGTTTGCACAATTAAAAATGAACATATATCAGTTACGTAAATATATAAATACACCTACATCTTCGGGTGCTTCTATGAAACTGGTCCCTAAAAACAGGACATGGGACTAAAAATTCAAACCAGATGTAGACTAGTGTTATGAAGCAAATTTGGAAGCACTTTGGGTGTATTTAAAAAATAAATACTTACTGAGATAAAAGAGAAACTATTTATCAGATAAAACACATTTTTATATTATTTTACATTATGTTTAATACAAAATCCGCATGTAACACGGTCAAACGGACACGAAAATTACGCACTACTATTTTTTAAAAAAATATCTCTTTCTTCTCTCAGAGGTACATTTGGCAATTTAACTAATTATGCAAGGCAGAGTGTTTCACAAAAATGACCGCTGTTGCAAAATCGTTTGCGATTTATATGCGTTTAACTAGGCAGGTTCTGTATGTAACGCAAGTGGACACGATACGTTACATACGAAATCTGGAATGAGACTGAGAGTCATGAAAAACCTGCATGTCTGGATTAGAAAAAACACTAGCATCATCAAATTTAACACAGTGTCTTTATTTATAGCAGTATATGAGATCATTTCAAGCCATGTTTTCAAAATAAAATGCACTCACACCCTAGGTCGCTTTTCCTGTCCCAGTTTTGGTCCTATTTTTGGCCCCAATTATTTGATTAAAATCTCATTCAATTGTGGGATGGCTCAGAGCAAGAGTATAAGTTTTTTTTGCATTTATCTGAAGTCATCATTAGGTACATCCAGGGGGGAAATATGTCTAAATTTGTCTTTTATTATTGGGTGTAAAAAGGTGGTAAAGTGTCAGGTACTAAAATAAACCCAGTTTCATAGAAGCACCCATTTAGAGAAATAATGCTCTGTTGGCTTTTGCATTGATTCTGTTCCTGTTGATGATGAAAAACAGAAACTCCTACAGGTATAAAAAGCTGGAGGACTGGAATTAATCAGTTAACTTAACCCTTTCATGCACAATTATTGGAACCTTTAATCAATTTTTTTTCCTGAGTGTTTTTATTCCTCTTTAGGCATGAAAAAAACAATGCGGTTGAAATTTTCTTCTGAAAAATACATAAAAACTAAAATAAATAAAATAAACATAATTTAAAAAACTAAATAAAATAATAATAATAATGAACAATAATTCTTATGAGCGTGTTTTTCATGAAGTTGCAAAAAATGTCCACTCAGCTGGACACCACACGTTTAATTTTTGACGCACAGAAACATGTATTTACTGATAAATGTGTGAAAACTATGGGGAGGGCTTGTGATTCTGGGGGGTTTATCCTCAGGAGAGATCTACATAATGTTACCAATTCATGTCAGAAAATATATGTAGTGTCCTTAAAACTTTAATAAAGATATGTGTAAAAAAAAAAAACAAAAACAAAACAAAACAAAGAAAGAAAGAAACAACAAAATCCATGAACATACAAAAGAACAGCTGTAGAATAGCTGTCCACTGGGGTGACCACTATGCATGAAAGGGTTAAAGCTGCAGAAGCCAAATAAGGGATAAAAGAAAAAAAAAAAAAGAGGTGGAGTTAACTCTTGAATGTCTATTTCTGACACTGACCTTTTTATCATATTCAGTTTTATTATATTATTCCTCTTTCTGATGTAAACCCAGATAGCAGAGGTCTGCTGATGGAGGTGGAATAAACCAGAGTCAACCAACTGACCGACATATGAACTACAATGAGAACAGCACTGGATACTGGACGCAGTGGGTGGACCTCCATGCCTGTTCTATTTCCTAATGAACTCGACACTTTTGTTACACGAAACACTGGTTTGTTTGTTCCTCATCCACCGGAAACTTCATATGTACCTGAAACTGTGATGACCGATGTGAAGTCTATCTGAGCAACTCCAGCCTCCAGAACCTAAGGTAGAGGCATGGCTGTGTCAGCTCATGCACTTTTTTTTTTTTTTTACATTTGTCTTTTTTTTTTTTTATCATGGATGTATTGTTGCAGCGTGTCGGGGGTAGCAGATTTCAGAGTATAGATCACAATCCACGGTTGAAGTTTTGCAAATGTAGGATACTATATGAGTTACAGTTATAGACAAGGTTATCAGTTTTTATTTATTTTATTATTTATTTATTTGGTTATTTGATAGGGACAGATACAAAGACATAGACCAACTGTAACACAGCCATCCCATGCATGCATCATAGTGCTTATAGAAAAAGCTGATTTGCAGTACCGGTCCCTAGATGGGCTTTTATGAAAGTTAAAATACAGAAAGGAATGGAAGAGGACAATGACCTTTTAATACAAAACTGAGGTACAGGAAAGAAAATAATCAGGTAAACAAAGAAAACAGATAAACATTATACAAGCATTAAACATGAGTACACTGTTTATGGCACATCCTTTTTTTTGGTAAGTTTTTTGAATAAACCTAAGCTTGTCAAAGTTTTATTTCAACAGAGAGTAGGTTCCACAGATTATGTTTATGTTTATGCATTTGGCAGATGCTTTTTTCCAAAGCGACTTACAGGGGAACAAACAATTAAATCACTCAATCAATCAAATTTTATTTATATAGCGCCAGATCGCAACAAAAAGTTATCTCATGACAGTTTATATATAGAGTTGGTCAAAAACCAGACTCTAAGCCAACTTACAGAAGCCCAACAGAATCCTCCAGGAGCAACACTAGGACTGGTGACAGTGGAAGGAAAAACTTCCCTTTAAACAGCACAAACCTGGAGCAGGACCCAGACTCCTGGAGGATGGACGGACTGACAGGACCAGTTGGGGTTAAAGAGAGAGAGTAAAGAAGAAAGAGAGAGCGATAGAGATAGAGACTGGGGGAGAAGGGGAGAAGGGGGGAGCAGGGGAGACACATGGAGGCAGTTGAGGATAAGTGAGTGATGATGATGAAGGCAGGAGAGAGGCAGGGACCACGCAGCAGGTCCAGAGATAATCCTGGGAAAATCTGTGATAAGCCTGGGAAGAACTTTATTAAAATATTTAAAATGGAATGTCTGACAGTGCTAGGACAGGAGGTGCTCCTGGAAGAGCTGGGTCTTCAGGAGCTTCTTGAAGATAGGCAGGGATGCCTCTGTTCTCATAGTACTTGGTAGAACGTCCACCAACGTGGAACGACCCATGAAAAGAGCCTGTCTGGATTGTCTTGTACAAGGTCTGGGGACCACCAGACAATGTTCCCCCGACGAGTGGAGTGATCGTGGTGGCAATTTAAGCACCTAGATTAGCTCCTTTCATGGAGAATGCAGACCAAGCAAAGGCACTTTTTCTGTAAGGACCTTTGCTATCTCCATTTGAGGCTGCTTGGTGACCTTGCCATGACTCGCAAGCGAACACTCAGGCACTCAGAGCCTTCTGGGCCAGTCCATTAAGGCATCTAAAAAGCAGTTTCACTATGTTAAAATTAATAAAATTGGTAAATGATGAAAACTGTTTTTAGATAAAAGCTACAGTGATGAATCTAATCGTTGTAGTCTTAAAGTTAAGTTTTTGATTTTTTTGTTTTATTTTTTTTCAATTGCATACAGAATTTTATTTTAATTGTGTAGGCATTAGTTGTTTTACAGCTATCATAGAAAAACCTTGATTTGTAGAAGCTGAAAATGGCTGTATATATGATAAAACATTCATAATCTTTCTTGCTTATGCACATTTCAGGTTAAAATTGCCTATCAGCGATATTATGTGAGAGACTTCAAACAGTTGGCTTCACAAAAGTCAGACGTACTGAATCTGGAGAAAGGAAAACAGTAAGTATTAAGCGACACATTTTGTAATACTTACACGTTCATTAATAATGACTCTGAACTTTTGTTTTTGGCAGTTACTAATTGAAATCCTGCAACAAGATATGGGGTGCAGCAAAGGTAACCTTGCCTTGTTCACCGAGGAGAGTCGTTTTACAGAAGACCAGACAGACGATGCCGTCATGAGGTTCAGGATATCGTGGCTAACTATGACGTGTTTGATGAAGAACAGGTTTGTAGTTGCTCATTGGTTTGCTCTGACATAGATTTGTACTATTAGATTAGCGTTTTTAAGTTTAAAGCAGTTCTATTTATAATCTTTACATTCTGTGTCAGCTGATAGTTTACATCATAGGTGTCCAAACATGCGGCCCGGGGGCCAAATCCGGCCGCCAAAGGATCCAATCGGCCCCTGGAATGAATTTGTGAAATACAAAATTACACTGAAGATATTAACAATCGAGGATGTCAAAATTATTTTAATTCGATTCCACATACAGACCAATTAGATATCACGTAGGTCAGACCAGTAAATACGATCATATTAAACCGATAAATAATGAAAACAGCACATTTTCTTTTAGTTTTAGTGTAAAAAAGTAAAATTACATGAAAATGTTTATATAAAAAACTGTTATTTTACAAAAATGTGAACAACCTCAAGTGTCTTAAGATAAGTAAATCCAATTTTACCAATATTCTGCCTGTTACTAAATGTTTTGTGTATTTATAATTGTAATGTAAGTTGTAATGCACATGTGTGAAGGATAAACTAATAATCTGAGACCTAGTATTGTTAAAATTGCAGTTGTTTTTTCTTAAGACATTTGTAGTTGTTCATGTTATTCAGATTTTGTGATGTAACATGATCATAATTTAATTTTAATTTTTAACTGTTATTATTTTACTGATCCGGCCCACTTGAGATCGTATTGGGCTGAATGTGGCCCCTGAACTAAAATGAGTTTGACACCCCTGGTTTACATATAGCTCTGTTAGCTTAGCTCTGTTTTAGACAGAAAACAGCCACAGTAAACCACAAATCACCATTGTTTTCTGTATGGATTGTGTTGTCAATAACTGCTCTAAAGGTCTGTTTGGAATTGTCCAAACATGTCAGAACTGTCTAGTTTGGTCCAAACCAAGGTTCTAAAGTTGGGATTTTTCATTATAGTTCAGTTTTATTTAGTTTTTTTTCCCCTCTAATTCAGTTCATTTTAATTAGTTTTTAGAGCAGGTTTGCTAGTTTTTATAAGTTTCGTTTTGGTCTAAATGCTTAGTTTTAGTTTTTTCATATCTTTTATCTTCTTCGTCGTCGTATTCAAATAAATCCCCGACAGGACTCTGCTGATTTTTCCCAACTTTAGTCTCCATGTTTCCAGGTAGAGTGGGAACGAGAAGATGAATCTAAATGACAAGTGACGAGAAGTGACGGACGGTGAAGTGTCGTATGGTGCCGCTAGCTAAAATTGCTTGAGGGAAATAAATCGATTTCATATCAGTCGGATGTTGACAAAGACGAAACGAAGGGAATTTTGTCCATAATTTTTATCGTTTTAGTTAGTTTGTAAACACACAATACAGTTTCAGTAGCTATCGTTTTTTTCTTTTAATTATAGTTTTTATTTATTTCAGTTAACGAAATGTTTTTACAATTCTAGTTTTCATCATTTCGTTAGTTTTCGCTAACAATAATAACCTTGGTCCAAACTGGGATCAGCAAACTGACAAAGATAATACCATTGCATAATAACTTTATACCCTTCATAAATTTTATAAAGAAACGCTGTGATTTAAGCATCAAACTCCGTTTTTTTTTTTTTTCATTTAGAGTTGTGTCCAGTGGTGAAACCACCAGTGCTTCCAGCTTTCATCACTTTGTCACTTTCTTAAAAGTTGTTTTTTTAGGAGCTCTGACTCACTACTCCCTCTAGTGGTCACATAAATCTTACATACTGCAGATATGGACAGAATCAGTGCATATCACTACAATTCAATACACGCTTTAACTTCAGAGTCTTTATTCATAACACTCTAAAAATACCTTGAGATCATATTGTAGCATAGGTGGAAGTTTGGCAGGAAGTTAGTTCTGTGTTAAGTATGAGCATAAGTTGTGCTTTTAATTTGGCAAGCAATAAGATCAGTGTTGGACCAATTACACAGGATAGTCATTGCTCTGCCTATGGCTCTAAGAGTGCAACTTTACAAATTACAAAAATACAGAAAAAATAAACAAAAGGCCAATAAACATTGCCATACACATATTAAGTCAAACTCAATACTAACACAACAACCACTGCTGAATTCTTGCACATAAAATAAAACATTTACAACAAAATACCCCTACCCATAATGCACTGCGGCAACACGCCACAATATTTTAAAGTAGAAAGGACTTGGTACCTTTAAAGTTGCACATATGTATTGTTCACAGTAAGACTATTTTTGGGGATAAGAGGAGATAGATCATTAATAAGTCCTTTAATGTGATAAACAGCAGAATAAAGAGGCTCAGTGTAGAAATGCTTCTCATATAAGTACCAGTATAAAGATGGATGGTCTTAATACTAATGTTCCATCAATATCTGTCTTAAATGTTAATGTGTGCTTGTTGTTCCTCATTTGGTTGGTACGAGGGCTGTTCAATAAGTTCATGGCCTCACCCAGAAATACTGGTTGTTATAATACAGGATGTTACATTCTTTCGTGATGGGATAGTGATGCTTGAACATCGATGGACCAAGTGCACGCTGTAAATGGAGATTATGTTGAAAAATAAATATAATTATCAGTCTGTGTTGTTCTGTTCTGGGTGAGGCCATGAACTATTGAACGGCCCTCGTATGTGTTGTCCATTACCTTCTCACCATTACTGGTATGTGCTACCCTTTACCATAGTGCTATTGTAGCTTTTTGTGTCTTTTTTCTTACCATTGTTGGTATGTAATTATTGCTGTTCTTTACCACTTGTGGTATTGCAGTTTTTTGTTTTTACCATTGTGGTATGTAGTTATTATCATGTGAGTTGACGGTTAACTGTTACCTGTGGTAACACACCAGGACTGTACTTTGTTTCTATTTTTTTTTTTTACACACATTTTGGTTCTATAATGTAATACTGTCAAATGAAGTTCATTCTAATTTGGTATAAGCCTATTTGTTTATTGTTTCTGGCTTGAAGTCAATGGACAGGAGTGAGTATTTATGGTTATGTTTATGCATTTGGCAGACGCTTTTTTCCAAAGCGACTTACTGGAGAAATCAATCAAATTTTATTTATAAGGCACCAGATCACACCAAAAAAGTATCTCTATGACACCTTTATATATAGAGTTGGTCAAACCAGACTCTAAGCCACAGCTGTCAAACAGGGTCCCAAATCTGGCCCAAATCTGGCCCGCCAAAGGTTCCATTCCAGCCCGCAGGATGAAAGTGCAAAAATGAACCTGAACAGTCCAGGCTGTCAAAATCCTTTTGGTTCAGGTTCCACATACAGACAAATGTGATCTCCAGTAAAAATAACAACACAATAACCCATAAATAATGACAACTACAAATTTTCTTTGTGAAAAATTATGTGGGAAAATTTTAAGTAAAAAAAAAAAATTACACTGTGAAAACATTTACATTAACAAAACTATTCTTTCACAATAAAATGCAAATAAATACATAAAAACAAATATGAACAACCCGAAATGTGCAATTTTAACAATATTCTGCCTGTTACTAAATGTTTGGTGCATTCATGGATCCACTGTGATCTGGAGTTGTATTAATAATAAGATGTAATACTGTAGAAATTGTTCAAATTTTAGTTCCAAACTCCAAAATGTTGACAATATTCTGCCTGTTACTAAATGTTTATGTAACACTGTGTGTAATGTACATGTATAAATAATAAGTCGAGGCATAATATTATTAAAATTGCACTAATTTTTCAAATGAAATTTCTGTTTTTTCAGATCACATCTTTTTTGTAAAATGTAAATATTTTCATAATTTCATTGTTTTTTGGGGGTTTTTTTGTACTAAAACAAAATGAAAAACTTGGATTTGTCATTATTTATAGGTTATTAAGTCATTATTTTTCTGGTCTGGCCCCCTTGAGACTTATTGGGCAAAATATGGCCCCTGAACCAAAATGAGTTTGACACCCCTGTTCTAAGCCAATTTACAGAAACCCAAAAAAATTAAAAGTTATTATGTTCAGTTATTTGATGATGAGAATGGGGGTGGGATTAATAAGTTTTTTCTTCTTCTTCCCACTCCTTTTCGAATGTAGATGAATGATTTTTTTGGAATTTTGAATTTGCATGTGTTCTGTAAATGCTGGAAATAAACAAACAATGAATGTATATTGCTTTTTTTTTTTTTTTTAATCTCACCTGAGCTCATTTTTTCATGCCTCCAGGTGATAACCTTTAATTGGTGGCCCAGCAGTGTCACCCCAGTTAAAGAGGTCCAGAAGGTGAGCGTCAAAAGCAGCTGTGCCAGTCATCTGTGTGGGAGCACCTTCTTCACACTGGGCTACGGTCCTGCAACAACTGGTAATGTGCACTGAATGATATAAAAACATTAAAAGATAATGTAAAACCTGCATGCTACTAAAACACTGAACTGCATGTTTGAACTTACTCTGTTAACTGTTAGTAGGTGTTTACAGTCACAAAACAACACATGTGCTTAAATCTTCAACTTCATCTTTGATTTGATCCATTTCCTTGATAAACACGACGTGAAACTGTTTGTCTGACCCACATTCACTGATGTAAACAGTTATACCAGACTGTGACTCAGTTAAACATATTTGAAAGTCATACAAATCAGCCTTTATCTGTGATATGAATGAAACCTGGGAATTATAATATCAACAGTTTGGTGTGTATATATCAATACAGAACCAATATTATATACCCAGGTCCTCTCCAGTACACAAGGTTATAACAGTAATATTTGGTTGATTTTAGGTTTATTGCATTTAGTAATCAGTTTTTAGTTAATATTTATCAACCACAATTTAAAACCAAAGCCAATATGGAAGTATGTTAAAGTATAATTTCAATGATGCTGGTTATAATAAATCCTGCCTCTTATTGAAGTCCTCCTTAATATTAAGTCGCTAATATTCCATTGAATTATTATGGTCTCAGTGACTTTATTGGGACCATATGTACACTAGTGATCCTTTTACAAATTAGTTCTCTATATGTTTTATTGGCTGTTATGACATTTTTGGTTTTATTTGTTTATTTTACTTATATTGCCACTGATTCCTCATGTGTGTAATAATAATGTTCTAATTTTATTTGGACCAAGTGTTTTATCGTCATTATTTTATGGTCTCAGTTTATTGGGACCATATGTGCACTAGTGATCCTTTTGAACGTCGTTTTTATTGGCTGTAATGGCTTTTTTTTTGGTTTTGTTTTGTTTATTTTTCCTTATATCGCCACTAATTTCTCATATGTGTAATAAGGTTCTAATTATATTTGGATATATTGCTTTTTATCATCACTATCTTCTGTTTTCTCTCAGTCATATTGTAAATAAGATTTAAGTTTAATATAAGACTTTCATAGTTGCTGTTACAATTAGTTTCCTCACTTGCTAACATGAACTTATTGTAGCTTTTGTAGTGGTAGAATGAAGAAAAGCATAGAAATATATCAGTATCCAAGGTGGTTTTATATCCATATATGTTAAAGATGTGACTGTATATGAAAGTTAAATGATCAGATCTTTGAGGAATTTTCTCATAAAAAACACACAAGATGGATCCGAATACCACATATCTACCCATTAAGTGTATCTAAATATCCTAAACTTTAATACACTAAACATGTTACCTTAGCTCACACTGGCCTACAATTTTTACCTCCGCCAAGGAGGTTATGTTTTTGCCAGGGTTTGTTGTTTGTCTTCTGTCTGTCTGTCTGTCCGTTAGTGTGCAACATAACTCAAAAAGTTATGGACAGATTTTGATGAAATTTCAGGGTTTGTTGGAAATGGGATAAGGAAGAAATGATTAAATTGGTGGTGATGGGGGTGGGGGGGCCAAC